>NW_008329677.1:2690782-2707592 GCF_000622305.1 Nannospalax galili
TGAGTTCAAGGCCAGCCTGGTCTACACA
Source organism: Nannospalax galili (assembly GCF_000622305.1). Taxonomy (NCBI): domain Eukaryota; kingdom Metazoa; phylum Chordata; class Mammalia; order Rodentia; family Spalacidae; genus Nannospalax; species Nannospalax galili. The sequence goes on from NW_008329677.1 coordinate 2,690,811, forward strand.
GTGAGTTCCAGGACAGCTGGGGCTACAGGGAGACCCTGTCTCAAAAAGATCCCCCCCCCCGCAAAATGATGCGCTAAAATAAATCTTTCCTTCCTTTCAGTTGATTTTCTCAAGCATTTTGTGATAGTGATGGGAAGCATATTAAGACAAGGCCAGCCATGTACAAAAGAGACCCTGTCATGTTATTGTTGCCTGTGAGCGAGACTGAGCCTGGTCATTCTTCATCTCATCACGGTGATGGCCTTTTGTTTCATGAATTTAGGTAGTGGTTGTGAATGTATGGATTTTACTAGGCCATGTACCCTCCTCAGAATTCTAAGGAGAGCTTACATATTACTTTCTTGGATACAAAAAGGGAAAAAGTAACTAGAAAGTACTGAAGTTTGTGCCATAGGATAGATTCCAGTAAGCAAGCCTGAACAAACTACTTATACCCATTGGCAAGGTGGCCAGAAAACAATGAGAGAGATAAAATTTCCAACTGAACTCACCCACAGGGACTTTTGAAGAGAATTATAGGAGACCACTGGTTCCTAGTAGCACCTATAATGGGCAGCTGAGCTGAGTCCCAGGTGTCTTCACCCTCGGGACGTTAACAAACTGTTGCCACCTTCCCCTCCTTACAGAAGGATGCTACTCCTTAGCTCTTCCTCTTGGCCTGAGAAAAACAGAGCCCCTTACCTGAGGTTTCCCTCATTCTGTTTAATGTTGCAATGAACAGATTCCTTTCCTAACTTCCTAGTCCAGGCCTTCAAGTGTCCAAGTCAGAAAGGACGAGTTGCGGTCCTTGGAGGTGAGCATGGAGCATGCTGGGACGACATGTCCAAGTTGGTACTCCAAAGTACCCACTCTCTGGCTTCTGCCTAACTCAGAGAATCATCCTGACCAGCATGACTACTGAGCAGCTGTGGGACAAATGCCAAGGCAAATCATAACCATCATATTATCCAGGACATGCTAATTATTTTGTTTGTGTAAGAAAGTCTTTGCCCAGGCCCTCTTGCCTTTTAGAAATAGGGGTACAATGTAAGAAACTGCTTAGGATATGGTGTCACAAACATGAAGAGAAAACTATCACCATGTATCCTAATTTGACTTAAATTTGAAGAAGGAAATATCCCATAAATATAGTTTCATAAGGAAAAAACACAAAGTAAATCTCCATGGGGAATTTGATAATAAATTTGAAGCTGCAGCCAGCCACAAAGATCCTTCCAAGAAGGCTTACACTAGAGCTTCATGACCTTCAAGTGGCATCAATATCTTGGAAATCAGTAAATATTTCTAGAACTGAGTAACCACGCTTTGCTTTGTAAGTTCACTGGGCAGCTGCTGTGGTACATAGACCTTTGTCTTCCCCTTTAAGCCCCACAGCAACTGGCTAGGTAGACAGGCATTGATTGACTCAGAATTGAGTTTCCCATGTTACATGGATGCTGTTATATGCTTATCATATGGTATAACAAGCTGGAATTTAGTGCTGCAGAGAGCTTTGGGTCCATGAAATACATATAAGTCTGGGAATGACAGAAGGACATGTGTGTCCCCTGAGACTCAGTTGCTTCACTTATCCAACAAGGCGAAGGATGTTTTGCCTTGGAAATTGTGAAATGCTAGTGCTATTTTTATGACTATCATTATTGAGAAGACTGATTCTGTGGTAAGTCAAACTTTGGGCAACATGCAGTGAGGAAAACAGGGTGTTGTATCTGAAAGTCATGGACTATGACAGGCAGAGAGAACTAAGGCGGCAAGAGGCATCCTGTGTTCTTAGAAGGAAACAAATATCCAGGCTAAAGATGCAGCTGGGTGGAAGAGCACTTGTCTAGTATGTTAGAGGCCTTGGGTGTAATTCCCAGCGCCCTGTCATGAAAGGAGAAACAAAACAATGCACAATAGCATAGATTCCCTGTTGAACTGGTGCCTCTCGTCTTAGCCCACTATTACATTATGGGAAAGTAGTTCAGCTCAAGAGGAGTTAGTTTAGCATTTCTTGTGTCCTGAGCATCTGGTTCTACAAGAGATATCAAGAAGATATCACAAGGAAACGTTGATCTAACAGGTCTTCCAAGCTTTACTATGAACGTGTTATTACTACAATTAATAGATGATGAAACTAGGGTTTAGGAATTTTAATAACTGTTCAAGACACTGAAACTCTCAACACACAGGCTTCACACTGACCTGTGTCAATATCTCTAATCATTATCCTGTGGGGCAAGGCTTCATGATAAAGATATAGTTTGACCATACCTACATCTAAGATGCTGGGACCAGGGGGCCTGATGTAGGCCCATTCACAGGCTCCTGAAGCACATCACATCTTTAACGATTCTGCAGAGACTAGGTGCCTGGCAGGCAGTGAGTTTCCTCTTTTGATACAGTATATATCATACCTCAGTTCTTTATTTCTTAGATGGTTCTAATCCCCATGATGAATCCATTGGATAGACAAACTGTAAGCAAGTAAATGAGAAAAACGCTCTGTGATGCAGTGGCACACAGAGCTGTTGACGGGGTTCGGCATAGGGAAAGGGGAAGAACGAGAAACTCAAAATGTGCAATTCTGAAGGGGTCATGGTCCTTAAATGAGGGCTTGGGGTCATAAGCCTATATAGTATCTACATGATGACAGTATTCTCTTTCTAATTCATCTCACCAGCAGATAAATGCTGACTTTTGGAAATTCATTTACTTTTAAAAATGTGATTTCAGTAGTCCCCTTCACAGTCAAGATGCAGAACACAGTCATACTCCAAATTCTCTGAGTCAACTCTTAGCTCTTGGCAAATGCTGATCTGCTTTCCTGTTCTTATAATTTAGGAGCCTAATTTATTATGTTAATGATTGTTTTCAGACCTTATAAATTTCATTTCCCCAGTTAGTGCCAGTTAGTTAAAAGTAGCCCTTGGGCTTGAGGGACAGTAGCTGCATGAAAATGAATGTTTGTTCCACCTTATAGAAGGGGTTCTCTTTCCTAGAGACTCTTTTTTCTTCTGCAAAGAAGATTTGCAGAATCCTCTCTATTGAAATTCTGATAATCAGTATTTGGAAGATAAAGAAGGTGTTTTCTAGAAGTGCATGAGGTTGAAAGATTTGGCTCCCAGATCTGTGTATTAGTGTTTCAAAAGGAATGAAGCTCCCAGTTGCCTAATCCTGGCAGAATGCTCTGTCCCAGAGTCCTGGCAGGTATATTTCTATGCATATCAAGTGCATAGAAATAAGCATAAAACAGCCACCTTTCTTTTTACACTAGGGATGGGTAATTAATCACAGTGATCTGCATAATGCACTTTTCCTTGATATATCCTGAAAACCTTTCCAGATGCCCTATCCACTAACTGGGCATAAAGATGACTCATTTACACTGCCTGGGTGATGGACATCTAGCCTGCTGCTTTGGAACCTAGGCTGCCCCATCGACCTGTACACAACTCCTTGTATAGCGTGACAAGAATCTTAGCATGGGAATTCATTGATGGATAAAAGCAATAGACACTTAAATTTTTCATCAGAGTATCATATAAGTTAAGTAGCCATTTTCCAAATTTCTTGGGAAGAGAAGGATTTCGGATTTTGAAATATCTTGGATTATGGAATATTTGAGGTGAATAATGAGGACATCATGGGGACAGGATTCAAGTCTAATCACAAAATTGATATACACTTGGCACATACCTTACACATAGTCTAAAGGTAACTTTAAACACTGTTTCTAGTGCATCTGCCTTCTGACTACAACATGCTACATGAGGTCAAGTGTAGAATTTCCACTGACTGTCTTGTGAGCACTTAAAAAGTTTAAAAGCTTGAACACTTTAGATTTTAGAGTTTTAGGTAGATTTCTTTAATTATGGCCCTCCAAAGGGCTGATCCTCATACTTTAACACCCACCAGCACTGTACAGTGTCTGATTTTGGAGTTTACACTTTTTGGACCTATTGAATAACTCTGTAACCCTGACAATAGACAGAGGAAAAGTGGTATCTGTGGCTGTAATTTGCATTTTCCTTTATAACTGATGAGACTGAGTACCTTTTAATATACTTGAATTTTTTTCCTTTTAAGATAGGGTCTCATTTTGTAGCCCAGGCTGGCATCAAGTTAATGATTCAACTGCCTCAGCCTCTAAAGTGTTGAAATTACAGGTATGTGCCTCCACACCTGACTCACTTCTACCTCGTGGCTATTGTGAATAATGCTTCTAAGAACAGAGGCAAGCAAATATCTTTTCAAGACTCTGTTTTCAGTTCTTTTGGATATATAACCCAAACTGGAATTTCTGTGTTAAATAATAAATCTATCTTTGATTCTTACAGTATGAGTTAATGTCATTTTATTTCTAGCTAAACCTTAAACACTACCCAGATCTCTGTTCCCAGGAAGTTTCTCTTGAATATTCAAGTCTAGCATAGAAGTTTCCCTTAGAGCTCCTTCAGTTCTTTCTGATATCCTGGGACTTTACCTTCCAGTTTGACCTGCCCATAAAGTCAGAAACCATCGCTACCAATGTGGAGCAACTTGGCCTCAAAGTCTGTAAAATCTGGTCTCTCAATGTTCCTGATTCAGGGGCCACATAGGCTAGTCCTCGGGGCACTTGATTGAGCCTCCTGGCTGAGTGGACATGCCAGCTTCTCCCCTGCTCCCAGCTACAGTCCCTCTGGTGTCCACAGCAAAGGAGGCAGCAACATCACTTAACCTCAGGGCAAGGAAAACAGCTGGTGCAGCTGATAAAAATGCCACTCACACTAAAGATCTTGCCAAACATTCTAAACCCTAAATTTAAGCTTGGTTAAAACCTATATGCACAACTACTCCACAACCCCACAAGCCACTGGAATGTGAAAGTCAAATTCTGTGTCCAGTGTCCTCAGCTGGCTCCTGCCAAAATTGTTTTTCATTTGTTTCAATTGAAGAGAAAAAAATTAAGCCCCCCTTTCACTGTTTATAAAGGATGAACACTGCCAAACAGCTATTGTTGGCTAAATGTCAGTCCCTGTGGAGTGAGTAGGAGAATCATCAGCGACCAAGTGCAACTGCCTCCTGGAGTCCATAATCAGGGCATAGTTTCATCAGTTTATCAGAACCTATCATGACTCACCAGGCTTTGGCTGTCATCAATTAAGAAATAAGTAGATTGTTAGTAGTTTTTATATATCGTATTTATTATTTTTATTTTATGTGTATGAGTGCATTGCTTGCATGTAGTAGGTGCACCCATGTGTGCAATGCCCACAGAGGTCAGAAGAGGGCGTCGGATCCCCTAGAACTGGAGTTACAGATGGTTGTTAGCCACCATGTGGGTGCTGGGAATCGAACCCATGTCCTCTGCAAGAGCAGTCAGTGCCCTTAACTGCTGAGCCATCTCTCTAGCCCCCATTAGTAGGTTTTTTTGTTGGTGTAGAGTTTAGATGTCTATAGTGGCAACAGAAGGTATGTGACATCTACAGAAAGGCTGCGCTGGTTGTGCCATCACTAAGAGGGCAAGACCATAACCATGTCATGGCACCAAGACCATATCATGACACATTTCAGGACCATGTCAGGACATGTTTCTGCAGCCCAGCAGGCTTCCTGTCTGCTTTAAGCTAGTCCTCAGACCGAATCAGAAGCCCTGTGATTGAATTTGGTGCATGTAGTGGCAGAAGCTCCAGGTAGCTAGACCACCACTATCTGGAACAGTCTCACATTCTTCCCAAAATCCTTCTTGAAATCCCTGAGACTTCAGAAAGTGAGGGGCTGAGGGAAATATCCGAGCAGTAAGCTTTGAAAGCTCAAAGAGAAATGTGGAATACAAGACTGATTTCTCTGAACAAGGATCAACAATCGCACAAAATCCTCAGTGAGACCCTTTGTTCTTATCCAAATGAGAAAATGAGCCCAGACAGATGAACAGCTGTTCTTAGCTCACTCACCATCAGGCCAGACACCCAAGTCCCCCGTCATTTTGGAATCACAACTATCTGCTGCACATCATGCTTCCTAAACACATTTCAATTTGAAAGGGAAGTATGAGTGTAACACTGTTAGTGGCTCAAAGAGTTTTGTACTTTCTTAGCCAGGTTCCATATTAAGCACTTTATATGCATCTCCTCATGTTTCAAAAGCACCATATTAAATATGTGCCATCACTCTCCCTGTGCACAGTAAGAACAGGATCTCAATGAGTTTGAGCATCTTGCCCATGTCCCTACTGTGAACAGGTGGTTGAGTCAAAGTCCCTTAGAACTTTCTTATATGATCCTCCTAACCTGTGTGTTGCTGGGGTTGGCAATGTCCCATAGCCAGAGTGTCCACAGTTGTCCTGGAAGTATCTAGGCTTTCTCTTATCTTGAGGGCAATGGAACAGACCAGAAGAGCTGGGCATTAATGATATTATCTGTAGCCCAGTCACAGACAGAGTAGAAAATAGAAGATAAAAACCCATATAGTCTTCTCACATTCCATCTCCCAGAGTTCCCTAGGTAATTGATGCTAATTGACCACAAACCCCAAAAACTAAAACCAGGAAACAAACTCTTCTGGTTAACATACCTCATCATGATTTCTTTCCTTCCTCAGCCCTTCTGCCCCATTCACCCACCAAAGCTTCCTGTCTCCCTTCCCAAAGAAGCCACTGGCATGTGAGTCTCTGTTTAGGGTCTACTCCTCGGGGAACTGATTGAAGACAATGTGTGAAAAGATCTGGAGTCCTCCCAGAGCTGCAAGAAGGGGAAATCCAGCCTATGAAGCACTTGGAGGCGCTATCAGGAGAACTTCTAGAGATGCTACCTCCTCCCATAAACACAAGTGCACAGAACTACCAAATAGGCAACAAATCCACGTGCTTTGTGTGTGAAGGGAAAGACGCTGGCAGTGAGCAGTGAGTAGCCAGCCTGAGAACCTGTCGAACTTCAGAGGCTCCCGATGACAGCGCTGAAATGAATCAGTGAAGGGAAGGAAGCTGCATGTGCGTCTGTGTATCATTCCTGGAAGTCTGAAATGACGTGCTATGACTCTCTGGACCTCATCTATCCATTTGGGAGTGACCAGTCATCTGCTGAAATGAATCAGTGAAGGGAAGGAAGCTGCATGTGCGTCTGTGTATTATTCCTGGAAGTCTGAAATGATGTGCTATGACTCTCTGGACCTCATCTATCCATTTGGGAGTGACCAGTCATCGAAACTGGCATGGAGCCTGTTAGAAATCTGGAGTATTCCATATCATTTTAGAGAGCTGAAGCATGCTAAAAGAGTGATTTTTTTCTGGAGAAGGAATAAAATTTATGATCCAGAACATGGACAGTGGTCTGTTTCTCAAGGAGAACCGGCACTGGCCAGCAAGGCCATCTAGGCACTTCTTCAGTCTACTGGAGTTCACTGATGACAGGGGGTGACTGTGCCAGAGACCGGGCTGTGTTTTTCAGGCCCAGATGAACTCTAAACAACTCTTGCCTTCAAAATACTCTTGCTTTGCAGTTCCTTGCCATATGCAGTAGAGTCTCCTCATCTTCAGACATATGTTCTAAGACCCCCATAAATATCTGAAACCATGGATACAGCTGATCCCTACAGACACTGTTACTCCTCTTCATTCATTCCCATGATAAAGTCTGTTTAAAAATTAAATAGAGTGAAGCATAAGGATAACTAGTAATAAAATGGAATAATTATAGCAACATATCATATTAAAGTCAGGACAGAGTGGAATGGAATATGATTGTATCAAGATGCTCAGAAATCAGTTTAAAAGGAATAATTACTTCTGGAATTTTCCATTTGATTATAGTTAACTCAAACCACCATGAGAAACAAAGCTGTGGTCGTGTGAGGCTGGCAGACATGTAGATAAGCAACACAGGTTTGAGTGGTTTGTGAATCCTGAAGTTATCTATTGTATACGGGGAACATGCATGATTGTTTCAGAACATAAAAGCTCTTGGGTGGCTCAGTACTTAAGTATGGACATGGAGTCAGATTCCTACTGGTAGACATATCCACTCTTATCCCAGCAGGGCCTAAGGAAATGGAGGTCATGGAGGCATTTACCTGTGAGACACAATGTAGCTTTCTGAGCTGGACTAGTCAAGCCACAATGGATCCAGGTATATGCTTTTGTTCCCCTTTAAGAAATATCTCCGAGGTCAAAGTTCAGAAAATCTCTCACACACAAAGAAGAGGATGTACCCGAACTCCCAAGTACATACATCATGTCAAATGAAAGTGAAAAGCTACAGCATAAAGGATCATGCTGAGAATAACAGCAGCAAAGCATTTTGCCAGCTGATGTACTGACCCGAGTCAGGTCAGAAGGCCAGTTCTGAAATAAAAATAGAGTCCTAAAGAGGCATCGGGTGTCCTGGGAAATCAATGAGGCCCTGAGCCTACACTTCATTTCTCCCAGGGGGAGAGGGAGGGTAACGCTGCTTATCAATTTCAGGAAGGCTGGAATAAGACCAGAGCAAAAATACAAGGTCACACACACCCTACTGATGCTGATGGCAGTCTCTAGATTCCGATCACATCCCAAGATGAAATCCCTAGAAATAATCAAGATGACAGATGGCAACAAATGAAAATGATCAAGGACTCCCAGCTGGCGGCATGGATGAGTTCCCGAAGGCCTGCATCTGGGAAATTCGATGTCCAGGGTCCTGTGTGCCCCATTTCACCATTGGGTTTCTCATCTGTCTGTTGCCCCTTGTGAGAATGACAATACACACCTTCATCTCAAACCCTGTGTTAATAAATTTAACTTTGATTTACATGAAGTCTAAATGGTTTCATACTACAGAATACAGATATTAAACATAAGAGTTTCTGTTGATGCTCCATGACTTACGATAGGGTCACACCCTAATAAACCCACCATAAGGTTCAAGTATCCTGAGTATGCATTTAATATATATGAACTACCAAACATCATAGGTGTCCCTCCTCCTCTGAAGCAATCACTCACCTCACTCTCCTCAGCACAGTATCGCACACTCCTTCGTATTTGGAGTGCTTGTCCTTCATTAGCTATGTGCATGGCAAAGATTTTTCTTTCACTCTGTGGATTGCTTTTTAGATTCTCTTAACAGTACTTTTTGTAGACAAAACTTTTAATTTTAATGAAGTCCAGCTTAACAATTTTGTATCCATTAATGATGCTTTTAGTGCTAAATCTAAACCATTATTGCCAAATCCAAGGTCACTTATATTTTTTTTTCATTTTACTTGACACTTTGTTTTATATTACTCTGTACGGACAAAAAGTCATTTGCTAAATAAGGTCATTAGGGCTCTTAATGCCTCTGTATTTAATCGAGTCCAGGATTTTCACCTAAGGCAAACTTACACTTACTGTTTTTAATCACCAACATCTTGAATGAATATCGGCTGCTCATCAAAGGAACCTCTGGGTGCATTTACAAAACCAGATGCAAGATCAGCAAGAAAGGGGCTCGGGTGGACCACTTGGGTCTGAGAGAAGAGCGAGAGCGACGTGGTGAGGAAAGGGAAGCTAAGCTTTCCCAAGTAATAGGCCAATTTTCCTGCACACTTTGCTAAATAATCCTTCCTGCTGCCTCCGTCCAGCCCGTTTTTTTGACTACAGAATTGCAGCCTTAGGTCAGTTTTGGACAATTTACTTTGTTCCACTCATCTGCCTGACTTAATGCTGGAGTTAAATAAAATGCAAAAGACATTTCAGGATAGAGTAGAGCAAAATGTTCTTTCACTGTTCCTCAGCCAAATAGTTTTAGTTCTTTAGATAAATTCAAAACAAATCTGACTTCAATTAAATTGGAAAAATGATTTAAAAATAAGTCTCATCTTCCACTCAAGAATATCCATTCATTAAGCTATTTTAATAAATATTTAGATATAGGTTGAAGTCTTCTTCATATAGGTTGTACATGGTTAAAGTCAATTCTAACTATTCTATCTTTGCTGTTATTATCCAAATGAAATTCAATGTATCTTTTAACTAGTCACTGCCAATCTTGGGAGGATGCTGGTTTCTGCATATTTGAGCATTTGAAACCTTCTTAGCAAAAGACTCCCAGGATTTTATAGATATATAATCACATTACCTGCAAATACAAGTTATCCTATTTATAATCCTATGCAATAGGACATGTAAAGCATTAATAAAAACAGTAATGGCGGTCATTTCCTATGTTAGATGTGACTTTTTCAGGGCATATGAGTTTCCTGGGCATCTGTGTTGTTCCTCTCTGTTGGCAGAGAGTTGGCATCAGGGTGTATTCTTCCCTGCAACATCAAGTACTTTTTCAAAAGGTGAACTCATAGAAGCAGAGCATACAGTGGTGGTTTGCCAGGGGTTGGTGACAGAGATGCATGGGCTGTTGATCAAAGTGTGCAGTTTCAGTTAGGTAGGAGGATGAGTTCTGCAGTTCTGTTCTACAGCCTGGTGGTCATAGTTAATAATAATATTCTGTAATAGAGTGTAAATTATAGCTACTAATAAACTGTAATAGCAAACTGGAAAACTCCTGACACAATTTGCTGATAGATTTTAAACACTTTGACCACAATAAATATTTGAGGTGACAGATGTTAACTAGCTTGATTTAATCATTCAATAATATGATAATATAAATCAAAGTATTTCATAAATACTGTATATACCCTAAAAAGGTAAATTATTTTTCACAAGCCATTCTTTCCTTTAGCATTTTCCTCTGGAGGCCCATCTCTATGATGCACATCACTGATAAATATTCTATCATCACTCAAGCTTGGCATCTTTGGAAAAAAAAACACCCATGAGAGATGATTCTTTAATTGCTAATCATGGCCAGTGCACTCTTTAATAGTTTTGGAATTTCAGTAATTTTCCTTTTAGGGTACTCTGATAGATTTTAAAGACTGGATTGTGCTGTCGTCTTGCGTTGGAGAATCCAAGTCACCCTCTACCATTCTCAGAATGCCTGGCACAGGGGCATTAAGGGAGCCCTTGGGAACTTGGGAACCTTCCTGAAGCTGCGTAACACAGACATCATCCTGCTTTTCAGTTTTGGTTGTGTTGTTTTTGAAACAGAGTCTCCCTAGGCAGCCTAAGTTGGCCTTGAACTACCAATCCTCTTATGTCTCCCATCAGAGCGCTGGGACTGTAGGCGTGAGACCCCCACGCCTGGTTTCTCCTGGTTTTTGTTTTTGTTTTTTTTTCCTTTTGCTCTGCTTTGGGCCACAGGGATTTTAGAAGCAGCTGACATCCAATCCTGGCTTCAAAAGAAAAACTAGTCTCGAATCACCACTGTGGCTGACAGGCCTCATGAAGTGAGCTCCCTCCTGGCCCGTGTTGAGTAAGACAAGTAGAAAATCTCCTCAGACAGTTTAATTAAGTTGAATGACTTTCACTATTCTGGATAATAAACCAAACCAATTTTCTCTATTAGGAAAAAAATGACAATTCAGCATCCAGACAGATTGCTGAATTAATAAAACTTCATTAGAAAATCCATCTTTTAATTAGAAGTCCTTGCAGACCAAACCACCAAATTAAGGACTGATCTGATTATAAGAGACAGTGAGTGGCCATTAGCTCAAAGGCCAGAGTCAGCCCAGTCCTTCCTATAGAACCTTGGCGGGGCACTGACCTGAGCTCTTGCTCAGCACCTGCAAAGAAGCTACCAGATCCTCTATGACAAGTGACAACATTCCCCTGGTAAAGTCTGGTAAGAGTGATAGTACTCAAAGATATGGTGAGAAAATCTAGGGTCTGAAGTTCAGTCACCAGGGTTCAGATCGTGGCTCATCAGTTCTGTGATGTAGGTGAGTGATTCACATGAATAACGTCAGAAATGAGAATGATAACTATACTGCTGCATGTCATGAGTTGTGTGAGATGGCAAGAGAGTCATAGAAGGGACAGAACATAGTTGTATAAGTGATTCCAAAGGGTAGCTGTTATTGCTCTAGTTATTACTATCACTGCTATGTATTGTGACCATTACAATCACCTTGTCTTAGTGACCATAATGTATTTTGAGCTGGGAGTCTAGGACTCTGCCCTCAGCCAATTCTATAACCCACAAGCTTCAGTTTTTTTTTTTTTTTTAAAAAAAACCTTTTCAAAGTAAATATACAAGATCTATCTTATTCTCCAGAATGAGGAGCAAGTGCTTTAGAATACAGAAGAGTTTCACAAACATAAGCTTTGTGTTCTGGTAAACATAAAACCACAGTAAATAGACAATAGTTATCTCTTATCCAAAGTTTTTCTTTCTGTAGTTTTAGTTACCTTTGGTCAACTACAGTCTGAAAATATGAAAAAGAAGACTTCCCAGGTAATCAAGTAAGTTTTAAATTACATACTGTTGGAGTGGGAGGATGCTATTCTACTGACCTGAATCACCCTTTATTCCAGTGTATCCATTTTGTATGTGCTACCCATTCACTAGTCACATGGTAGATGTCTCTGCTATCAGATCTGATATTGAAGAATTGCAGTGGATGTACACAGAATAAGTAGTACTCGCATGGAACATATCCCCTATATATGACAAGGTTGGGGCAATTAACTAAGATCTTAATCCATTAAGTCTGAGAAGCAATATAAAGAGTTTTTAAAAAGCAAATCTAGGTTTCTAGTGGTCTGAGAGATTGTCAAAGGCAAGAAAGACTAACACTGGGACCAGGTGCAGTAGAACTCTAGCCTTGCCCAGTGTCCCCCAAGGCTTATCTAGTGAACACAGGGCTGAGTGGCCAGCAAGTATTCTGTTCAATGGTCTGAAGACTCCCTGATTCTTCCTCAACATCCCTTGTGGGGTCTTTATGAACAGCTTCTCCCAGCACCAACTCTGGTGCTGAACAGACATGTGAGCATGAAGCTGACAGGGACCCTTGGTATGGTATCATAGGCCATTACTTATTGAGTAACAGATCTATCGAAGAGTCTGTTGAAAGCTATCCACCATTTCCACAGAAAATGCAACAATTTAGAGCATTCACTGAGCCCTAAATACTCACTCTAGTAGGTCCTTTCTGGGATTCATGGAGCCCAAATTAAGAACTGTTTCTTGGGATGGGGGGATGCTCAGTGGGTAAATCACTTGTCACACAACTGATTGTGTGACAATCAATGAGGACCTGAGTTTGGATCCCCAGAACCCACATAAAGCTGGACATTGTGCTGTGCACCTGTAATCCCAGTGCTCCTGTGATAGATGGGATGTGGAGACAGGAGAGTTTCCAGAGGCAAATGAACCAGGTAGTCTGATGTACGCAGTGGTGAACAACAAGAGACCCTGTTTCAAACAAGGTAGAAGGCGAGGACTAATGCCCAAGCTTGTCCTCTGACTTCCACGTGTGTACTGTTGCATGCATGCTTCTGTATTCACATATATGAAAACGCAGACATACATACAATACACATGCATGCACACATGCATGGCCCACACAGGCACAAAAAACTGTTTATAGAATGAGTTTTTTTTTTGTTTTTGAAGTAAATTAAATCTCTGCAAAAATTGAGTAGTTTTCAACTCCAGGAGAACTTGGTACTTAAAAAAAAAAACCTACATAGCAAATTCAAATTCCTTTGTAAAGCAATACTCTTTCTTTCGGTCAGAGATTTGCATACTATTATTTTATTCATTCATTAATTAAGTAATTGGTATCGGGTACTGAACCTAGGGCCTCACGTGTTATCGATAGGTACGCCCTCTACAACTGTATCATATCACCAGCCTTCTCTTTTTCAAAATTTGGAGACAAGGTCTTGCTAAGTTCCCCAGGTTGTCTGTGAATTCATTCTGTAGCTCAGGTAGGCCTTGAACATGGAATCCTCCTGTCTCAGTTTCACATGTAGCTGGGATATATGGGTCTGGCTTTCTTTTTTATGTTTTTGATTTTCAACTGTTGGTTTATTTTTAAATGATCAGGTTGAAATTTGGATATTGAAGATAAACTGGTTTCATCCATTCAGTTATAATTTACAAATAATTATTATCATGTGCACATGGGTATGTGTACGTCACAGTACATGTGTGGAGGTCAAAGGGCAATTTCATGCCTTTGCTCCTCTCCTTCCACCCTTATGTGGGTTCTGGGGATCGGCTTGTGTCGCAGACACTTTACTTGCTGAGCCAGCTTGCCCATCTATCAGCTACATATTTTTAAATATAAAAAATAATGAGCTGGGTATAAATCTCAATGGTAGAGTGTTTGTCTAGCATGTGAGGCTTTAGGTTAAATTCTCAGCACTACAGGGGGAAAGGGGACATTTGTTTCTGTTCATAAAGAGTGCCATAGGGGATGCCATAGAATCAAAGAAATGAACCTTTACCACTTTTTCTGTACACTTTTTATTTGTTCATCATTTCTCTCACTCCTGCCCTAATGATGGATGAGGTCTGGAACCATCTGCTGAGAACCAAGTACTAAATATGTTGGAATTTTTCCAGTCAGTTATTAATTTAAGTTATTATTATCCTAACAGTGGCTATTTGAGAGGTATCTACATTTCAGAAATAGGGACCTTGTCCTCACCCAGTCTTTCTACAGGATGATATTGGTCCCACTACTCTTCTAAATGTGTATCAACAGAGGTTGACAGAGAAGCACCTGACTTCCCAGCTTCCTGACCAAAGTGAGCAATGCACAAATAGTGAACCCCGAGGGAGGAATCAGTGCTACTGATCTTAGTGGATATTAGTTAAGGTTGAAACCTGAGGCACTTTCTGTGACCATTTCATGATCAAAGCTGCAAAGGGACCATCATAATAGTTCAGAATGAAGACTGGGAAAGTTCAGGGATCTCCTCTGGATGAGGGCTGTGCAGTCACACCAAACTCTCCACACAGTTCATCTACACTGCTGGACTTAGCCTCAGCTCCAACACCCCAACCCAAAGACCATCAGATAGGCACAGTTGACCAGAGAACTTCTAGGATACTCCCCACATCTCCGACACCCACTGTGCCGAGATTCTGCCTCTTATCAGACTGTCCCAGCCTCAATTAAGGCACATCAATACCTCTGATCTCTGTAGTGCTTCTGATGCCCCTCCTGAGAGAAGCTCATACTGCTGGAAACCCTATGACATTTAAAAAAATTATTTATTTATTAACCACATAATTAGAAGAAGCATTTCATTACAATGGCATTGACATATTCAATGACAATCTCCAGAGCTAAGATGCATCTCTTTCAAAATTAGCTGTAATTTTTTAGGTTTACAGTTGAATTAATACAGTTATACAATATTGTACCTATATTATAAACCTTATAAGACATAAAATTAAATGAGGTTTTAACCTTTAAAAAAGATTTCCATTTCATTATTAAAACACACAGTTTCATATAGAAAAATTCATTTTTAATGCACTTGACAGTAAGATGTTTGCATGTGTGTTTCTAATCTCTATATGTCTGATTATTACTAGTCATAGTCGGTTACTTTCTGAGCTCCTTGGCATCTGAGCATAGATATAAAGTCATGAGGTAGATTTCTATGGTAATGTTTTTCACATCTACTGATTATTAAGGAGCAAATTTTTATGCTTTGAAGAATTATTATTTTTTAAATTTTCTTTTAAATTTAATAACCACATGATTAGAAGAAACATTTCATTAAAGCTTTAACATATTCAGTAACATACCCCAGAGCAAGGATACATCTCTTTCAAAAGTGGCTGTAAATTTTTAGGTTCATAGTTGAATTAATACAGTTATACAATACTAAACTCAGTATAAACCCTGTAAGATATAAAATTGAATGAGTTTTTACTCTTTAAAGAAGATCTCCATTTCATTTTAGAATATATTTTCCTTGCAGAAAGACTCATTGTTTTTGCTACTAACACTGAGATGTTGGCACATGCATCTCTAATCCGTATGTATCTGATTATTACTAGTCATAATCAGTTGCATTTGGATCCTTGGTGCCTGTGTATGTCTATAAAGTCATCAGGTAGATTTCAATGGTAATGTTTATCACCTCTACTAATTAATGATATAACATTGAATAATTTTTTTAACCTTTAAAAAAGATCTCCATTACATTTTAGAATATATAGTTCCTTGCAGATAAAGACTCGTTTTTGCTACTAACACTGAGATGTTGGCACACACATCTCTAATCCGTATGTATCTGATTATTACTAGTCCTAATTGGTTGCACTCAGATCCTTGGCACCTGTGTATGTCTATAAAGTCATTGGGTAGATTTCAATGCTAATGTTTATCACCTCTACTAATTAATATGATGTAAATTTTTATGCTTCCTCCTCAAATATAATACATTAAAAATTTTTTTTGATTTTTTTGTGTGTATATCACACAGAACATCCCAAATCATCTTATTCAACTATACACCTACTTCCCAGATGGCACCCTCCCAAAGCCTCCCTCCCCCCACTAGAGCCCTTATACTCTGATATCCTTGCTACTCTCCACTGTGTCATTGGCACCCCAGCAGTTCCCCCACTACTTGTCCATCTGGTGAATCTAGTCAGCCTATCTAGAGGTCTTTGTTTAGGAAGGTCAGCTGTTCCTCATTTAGCAGTAATCAGTTGTCAACATTCCTTGTCTGCTGTTCATTTTCCCAGTTCTATCCTGGGTTACTATCTGAGAGTCCCTTGGACCACCCTGGCCAACAACTCAAAAGAAGGTATTTCCTATCTGGCATTGTTGCTCGTTATGTAGCCTTTAGCTATACCTATGGACTCTTAAAAATTATATTGGCCCATTTAATCTTTGGTTATACTTTCCTTTTGGGTGTTTAAGGCCATACAGTTGGTCCAGATAAACCAATTTATTTCTATTATTAAGGTCGTTTGAGGATCTGTTCCT
>NW_008329677.1:2708001-2726745 GCF_000622305.1 Nannospalax galili
GATCTTGTCAGTAGTTGTTGGACTAATAAGGTTCCCTCTGGTTTTTAAAACTAGCTAGGCATTATTGATCTCTCACATTGTCTAACCTCTCCATCATGGTTTCCCCAATTAAGGTGCCCCCATTTTCCCCCTTTCTCCCTTAATAATACCCTTATGACATTTTTTATGACATTTTCTGTACTTGTTCTTTCCTTATTATGCTGGCATTAAAGTTGTGTGTGTGTGTGTGTGTGTGTGTGTGTGTGTATGTGCATGTGTATACGTGTGTGTATGCATATGTGTGTTTCACCTCTACTGAACTGCAATGACATGGGTTTCACATTACTATCATGTGAATAAAGAAATGAAAAAACTAGTGAGGATGCAGATGTGATCTATTTACTGGCACATCCTGTCCTAGGCAGAGGTGAGTGGGTCCAAATTCTCACCTGAGTCTCATTTTTGGTATTTTGTGTTGTTAGTGTCAGCACTGATCAACAGTAGTTATGAGTATGTATAAGTGAACACACTGTGTGTGCACATGTGTGTGTACCCACAAAAGAGGGGAACAGTTCTGTGCACGAACCTGATGGTGGCCATCCTGCAGTCAACTCTCAGGCTGTGATGTGATACGTATTTGGGGGTCTGAGCAAACACCACCAGGAAACAGAAGAGTCCTTTAACATTTGAGGAACACATTCTAGCCCCCCTCTTTCAGAGAAGGAAGATGACCCTAACTTCCCATGCCTGGAGCCACATAACAAACCATCCTGCTCAGGGATGCAAGAGGCTTCATTTCTCTGAACTGGAGCATTGTCAGCTGTCTTTCTGGGGGGAGCTAGATATATTAGGTAGCTCTGCAGCATGTGGGAAAGAGACTTTCTGGTATGAACCTTGGTAGGCACAACTTTGTCTCCTAGTGTGAATCTCCAACTTCCAGAAAAGACAGGTAAAGCTAGACTGACTGAGGCACTGTTTAGGAACATGGAATTAGGCAAGCCCTCAGCATATCTGGGTATAGTCCTAAGGCTGTGGGAGTAACCTAAACTTTCCAGGTGGTCTTCAAACAAGAGAGCCTGTCTATTTGAGACCATCCCATGTGGACAGACAAACCCTGAATACATAGATGGGAATCATTTTGTGGAAATAGTTTCAGGCTTGAAGAGTTGAGATGAGCAGGGTGCCATGCTTGGATAGGCTTATGATGACAACCATTTAGGTTTTTGGTTTTTTTTCCAAATATAACTCATTTTTTTATTTGTTGATATTTTATGTGTGTATTTCATACAGAACATCCCAAACAATCTTATTCATCTATATACCCACATCCCAAATGGCACCCTCCCATAGTCTCCTAGCCCCCCACTGGAGCCCATATACTCTGTTACCCCTATTACTGTCCACTGTGTTACTGGCACCCCCAGCCATTCCCCAGTGCTTGTCCATCTGCTGAATCTAGTCAGCCTACCTAGAGTTCCTTGTTTTAGGAAGATCAGCTCTTCCTCATCTAGCAGCAATCAGTTGCCAATATTCCTTTAGATAAGATTGGGGTCTGCTGTTCATTTTCCCAGTTCTATGCTGTGTTACTGTCTGGGAGTCTCTTGGGCCACCCTGGCCAGCAACTCAAAAGAAGGTATTTCCTGTCTGGCATTGTTTCTTGTTGTGTAGCTTTTAGCTATACAGATGGACTCTTAAAGAATTATATTGATCCCTTTAATTTTTGCTTATACTTTCCTTTTGGGTGTTTAAGAGCATACAGTTGGCCCAGATAAGCCAATTTATTTTTACTCTTAAGGTCATTTGAGGATCTGTTCCTCAGGGGTCACATGGGCTTGGGAGGAGCCCCTGGCTCCTTTCGTTTACCAGTTCCATCTATGTGAAGATAAGTCAAAGGTCCTGCTCAACCATGGCTGGCTTCACCTGGAAGCATGGAGGAAATGTTTCCTCTGTGACAACCATTTAGTTTTTAATGTTCACCAGCTAACGGTGTTCTTTGTCAATGTAAAAACATGTCCAGGTCAGGTACAGACATCAAAGTACTGGAAGACCAAGCACATTCACTTCCCATTGCACATCACTTATAAACTGAGGTAGAATCCTAAGTCAGAGACCACATATGAAAATATTGGGAGAGCTGAACTGGTCCTCTGATCACCTAATGTCTCCAGATGACAGTTCCGTGCATCAATGACAGTGCTCCTCCCAGCAGACGGGTGCTCCCTGCTTAGTGCTGTGGGCAGGCTGCAGTTTAAGTCATCAATTCAGTTAGCCTGGGCAGCGGCAGTCCCTAGCTGGAGACGTGTTCTCCAAAAGCTTCTTAGCTTAGAGTAAAACATTGACTACTAGCCCAAAGGGCAAGGAAACTGAAGCTGTCCATTTGTTCTAATTTCCACCAAGCCCCACTGACGCTGCCAACTTGTTTCTCCCCTGTAGTTCCCAGTTCTACTGAATTCATGTCATGCAGCTTCTGTAGCTACCCAATCCCGATCTCCTCCTGACTGCAGGAGATTCTTAACTCCCAGGCTCAGTCCTGCTGCCTCTTCACGTCCCTGTCAAAATCTGCAATCCCTGTGAGCCTTCATCCAGAGCTCCAACTTTGTTACTCACAAAACAATGTTCCGTGCTCCTCTTAAGCTTTGGTTCTTACCATGCATGAAGTTATCACATCTAATGTCCAGGTTTTAAGCATCCTGTCCAGTCCACTCATGATGAGTCACCTGGAGTTATCTCTTTACATTATTCATCGCTATTCTTCCTTTCTTCACTGCCCTGGATGTCCATTAGACCACATCATTTGTCCTTCTAACTACTTTTCAAATACCTTCCCCTTCTTGCCCCTCTCTATCTTCTGTGATACTCAAGTGGTCAATCTTCAAACTGATTAAACCTAATCCTACTTGGGGCCACCCCTGAATAACACCTGTGGTCCAAGGTGATACATCTAAGCTAACAAACCTCAGTGTAAACAAACAGGCCATCATTGGGCAAAAGATACCAGAAAGCTGGGTTGTCGGACTATTCCTGAGGCAGCTTGTTCTCTGTTCTTTGGGGACTGTTTCATGCTTTCTTTTCTCCTCTCACACTTGCCATCTCTATCTTCCCATAGATTTGCCTTCTATCTGAGACAAAGAGCACAATCTGATTCTCTTCTCCCTCTCCCAAACTCTCCAGCCTCCTGGTCTTTGCACTCATACTGTCCCACATCGTGTCACATTAAAAACATCCTACAGAGTCAGTAAGATTGTGGGAATAGGGGAAAGGAGTGGGTGTGAGGGTTAACCAAAGCTAAGGATTTGTGCAAAAGTCCTATGGAAATCTACTTTGTAAGCGAATTAAAACAAACAAACAAACAAACAAAATACATACAACATCCTGGTACTTTAGAAGAGGCATCAGTGCATCAGTAAACTTGAATTCTGGGTTCTATCACCTCTTGGAGTTTGGTAATTTTACAATCCTGTAGTTCTTCCCTCTCCTCGTACTAAATCAATATCCCTCTTTCTACGTTATCATTTTGGCTAGTGTCCTAGTTAGCTTCAAGTGGCAACTTGATATAAATCTAGAGTCACCTGGGAAGAGGGAACTTAGCTGAGGGATTTCCCAGATTAGATTGGTCTGTTGGCATGTCTGAGGCACTTTCTTAATTGCTAGTTGATGTACAAGGGATCAGTCCACTGTGGGAGTTGCCATCCTTAGGCAGGCAGGCATGGGCTGCATAAGAAAGCAAGGTGCACAAACCAGAGTGAACAAGCGTCAAGCTCCGGCCTTGAGTTCACGGCTTGGCTTCCCTGAGTGATGGATTCTGACTTGTAAGATGAACTAAACCCTTTCCTCCCTAAGTTGCTTTTTGGTCATGATGTTTCTCAAAGCAGCAGAAACCTAACTAGAACAATTGGCAGATATGCTACAGAATCTATACCTAAAATACCTCTTACGTACCTCGATTACTGCCTAGTCACTGCCCCATTTCTGTGCTCAGTTCTCAAGGACAAATGCGCAGAAGTGTGACTCCACTGTCTCTTTCTACACAGATACAATGTGACTCAGTTAATCCCCATTACATTCAAAACTTCCCTCTAAAACTGCTCCTGTCAAGACACTATAGGCTCCACAGTACTGAGGATTCCTGGGACTGTTCTCTAATGTCACTTTCTCTGGTGACAACCTTCTCCCTATTGAAATGGTCTTGTTGGCTTATAGGATATGCTCTACTGGCCATTCATTTTGGTCACTTTAGATGGTACCTCTGGATTCTAAATGGTGAAGTCCCAAAGAACTCAGGGTCTAGTGGAACAGAATTCTTCATGGCTTTCAGTGCCACTTAGCATTTTTTTAAAAAAATTCATAATCATATTTAATAGCTTAATATCTCACTAGAGAAGATGAGGGAGAGCTATAGAATTTAAGATGTGAGAAATCACTAAAAACATGAGGAATGATTATAGAAAAAAGTATGTTAAATTACTTTTATACCTTAAAATAAAAGTCAAAGTCTTAAGAAACAGGGACTGGAGAGATGTCTCAGTGGTTATGAGCACTGACTGCTCTTGCAGAGGACCAGGTTCAATTCCCAGCACCCACATGGTGTATAACAACCATCTGTAACACTTAGCATTTTCTATCTCCCAAGTAAATATCTTCATGTTTGACCTCTGACCAGAAATGGATCTAGGCACATCCACACTTCAACTGTACTTTGGTCATTCAGGTGACAGTACACTTGGTATTTCCCTAGATTCTGCTCTTCTCATCTCAAGAAAATGTGCCAATCCACTAAGTCATTAAGCACAGGAGTTCTTGCTTCTTTTGGCAACTCTGTCTCCATCATCAGTAAGTTCTTCGTCTTTTACTCTCAAAACTATATTACAGGGCAGAGGATATAGCTCAGTGGTAACAGGCTTGCTTAGCATGCACAAGGCTCAAAAGTTTGATCTCTAGAAACAACAAACAACATTGTCATCAATAACAACACACACACACACACACACACACACACACACACACACACATTGCAAAGTTGCTCTTTCTCCCACCTCTGCCATCACTGGTCCCTGGACCACTGAAGTGGCTTTTTAATTGGTGCCCTGGCTTTCACCTTTGGCCTCTACAATCCATTTTCCCATCTAGCAGCCAGAGTGATCTTTCAAAATGCAAATCAGCTCATGTCACTTCTGTGCTTAAAAACACATCATGCCACCCTGCTTATTTCTTTCACTGCAATTATCACAGCCTGTAATTAGCTTGATGACTTGTTTTCATATCTACTGACTGTCTTCCCCAACTAGAGTGCAAACTCAGAGGTCTGGGACTCTATTCTATTTCCAGTAAAAGGCCTGACCCATGATAGACAATGCATATGATATTTTTGAAGAAATTAACTAACACTTTTCAGGTAGGAGGTCTTATCATTTGATTTCAGGCCTGAGAAAATTTCTTGTTGTCAGCAGAATCTGCCTGTGTTCAAAAGACAAGATGTGCTTTAAATAGGCACTGGGAGAAGCCAGGGTAGAGAGAGAACAGCCTCTTTGCAGAACCTTTCATTGCCCTCAGAAACTGAAAGCCCCTAAATATAGGCCAGTCATTAAAAATTCATGAGCTCCTGCTGTGATTTATCAGAGGCATGGAAATCGAGACTTCTATCATAGTGGGCACTTTGACATTTATTCCTAATCAATGCATGCACATATTTTATTACCTTTTGAGGAAGGTTTAACCAGGGAAATATTCTAGAGGCACAAGAAAGGCCTCCCTTAGAGCAAGGATTACACTTTGCTCTCTAATCCAAACACCGAACACTCACATACCAGTTCCACTGCACAAGAGCTAGAATGCAAAGGTAGTTCAGAAGGCTCTTCTTCCAGTGCTGTTTGGGAACTTTAAACTCCTTTTCTCTTCAGTGTATTTTATTTAATCACTGCAGTGTCTTTCCCCCATGGCATTCAAACTTTTAACCCAAAAGTCATTTTGAGATTTACTTAACGTATACCTAAAGGGCACATCCTATTGTAGAGACACTTGTACAACCATGTTTGTTGCTGCTCTTTTCACAATAGCTAAGAGATGGAAGCAACCTAAATGTCCCTCAACTGACAAATGGATAATGAAAAATGAGGTATATTACAAAATGGATTTCAGTTCTATTCAGCAGTAAAGAACGGTGAAGTAATGAAATTTGCAGGTAAATGGATGGATCTAGAAACTGTTATGCTAAATGAAGTAACACAGACTCAGAAAAACAAATGACATATGCTCTCCCTCATATGTGGCTCCTAGCACCAAATCCTTTTAAATTCCAGGTCTTTTAATAAGATGATGCTATACAGCAGTTCCTTGTGCATGAAATAACTAACATCATCATGACTTCAGCTAAGCCTGATCATTAAATATAGTCACAGTTGGGCTTATTGATGATTGTGCTCATTCATTAAAGGAGTACCAAGCAGGGTCACTGGACTCTCACCTAAGTATCCAGCCACTCTTCCCAGCCGACTAGTCCAGCCTTGGGAGACGAAAGAAAAATGAGGAAGAACCCAACAGAGGATGCTTTTGGAAGCCCTTGTCAAGAAACTCCAACAGACTCTCATATGAACATTTGAAAATTGCCCTGTTCTGACTTTTTTCTAGCTCCCTGTCTAGAACTTATAATGCTAATTACTCTTGTCTTTACTTCTCCTTCACATCTCCTATTCATTATTCAAGGACTTTCTTTTCCCCTTAGAGACAAGAGTTACACAATCTGGGAGTCTTTTAGATAGACCCACTGATGGGGCACTCCAATTGCCTGGCCCTGTGTCCCTGTTCAGCATGGAAGAAGCCAGAGCCGTCTGAGTCCCTATTCCATATTGGCAATTTGGGTAACCCCTTCAGAGGATGGTATGGTAAGAATAGGAAGTAGGAATTGGCTAGGCAGTTAGGGTAAAAAGACCCCAAAGAAATGTAGCCATTTTCTGGGCTAAAAGTCAAAATGTCCTTGGGCCTGTTAGCAACAGACTCTGTTCCAAAGGCTAAAAATGTCAAAAGTGTGAGCTTGTATCTAATCCTTAAAAGATTTTAGGGTTATCTCTTCAGAGGGGGGAATGTTGGAGGGGAGGGAGTGGGCATGGATTTGATTAAAACACCTTATATGAATGTATGAAATTCTCAATAAATTGTAAAAGTTAAAAAAATATGTGTATATGTGTGTGCCTGTTTGTCTATATGTGCATCATATGAATGTAGGTGCCCCCAGAGGCCAGAAGAGAGGATTCCCTGAAAATAGAGTTACAGGCAGTTTATGATCTGGCCCCTGTGGGTGCTGGGAAATGAACCTGGGTCCTCTGTAAGAGCAATAAGTGCTCTTAATCTTTGAGCCCTCTCTCTAGCCCCCTTGGCCCAAAAGTCTATCAAAAGGTGTAGGTAGGGAGAGTATTAACCTGAAATGATGACATCATTTGATATTTTATAGAAATTTTGTTCAGATTTATTATTTTGGATCCTGTGCTTAAGAAAAGACAAACTTCCACATATATGACAACAATATGCTTGTACTTTCATGAACAAAATGTAGTCTTATTTAAGGATTATACCCAGTCTACTTCTTGGGCATCTTATAAGGAAATAAAAAACAAAGTAGGATGGCTAGGCAAAGCCAAGAGAAAGACACCTGATGCATGGGGTCACCAGGGTGCACAGTAGAAACCCACCTTAAAAGGTGCCTGTTCTCAACCACACCCAGCAACTCCAGTTTAATTGTCCCAGGATGGAGCCTAAGCTTCAGTGTGTTATTTTTAAAACGCATCACTGATGCTAGGGTGTCCTAGTGATAGAAGCATCAGCCCACAGGAAGTGAGGTTAGAGTCTGTTACATCTGAGATGAGCACAACTAGGAGGTGACTTTGCCTGTGCATTTTCTGACATCTGTGACAAAGGGAAACATGCTGAGCCATGCCAATTTCATTTTCTGCTAAGAGCACACCACAAGTTGGCCTGCAGAGATAAGGTTTCCCATTTCCAGGGAGACCCCAGACTCATGCCCAACTCTGTCTCTCTCTCTCTGTCTCTCTATCTGTCCCCCCTGCCCCCTGCATTAACTCTGATTTTCCCCACGATGTCTCTTAGCTAAATTTCACTGTTCATTGGCTGGATTTCAGCAAACTGTTCTAGCAAACCACGGGAGTAAGAACTTTGCTAGAAGTCTTTTTCTGTGTCTGATTGATAAACATATTCCCCAGCCCTGTAGCTCTTGTAGGGGAGATTCTGCCTTCAAATGAGAGGTTTTTCTTTTAGAACTGGATTCTATTAAGCTACAACCATAAGTCATGATGCCCTCAGACTCCAAACCCCTCAGGTGTTGATAGTGCTCCACCTGCCCACCTTGCTCCTATGAAGGAACGCTGGAAGTAAAGGAACAGAGGAGAGATGGCTTTCTGCTCTATGAACTGTGTCTTTACTATGTGCTCTTTCAGGCTGTGCTTGTCCAGTACAGGAGCCACTGGTCACATGTTATCATCTAAACTTAAATGAGTTAAATCAGTAAAATCATTAAAATTTAAAATCAGGCCCCTAGTTTCACTACTGCATTTTTCAAGTATACACAGCCATAAGTGGCTAGAGCTACCAAATTGGGCACCCAGGCTTGGAGCATTTATACCACCACGGGATGTTCTAATGGACAGCACTGATAGAGACCTGCATTGTCAGCAAAGGACTCTGGAGAAACACTGGGTGGAGCTGAGAAGCGAAGGGCAATCAAATGATTATGCATAACCCATGACTTCCAAAGAGATCATGATGCACGCATGGGCCTTCACGCCTTCATCTTTATTAAGAGGCACATGACCTCAATCTAACTGAAGGCTTGCTAAAAAGGAAGCTTTAGTTCCTGACACAAATGCACTATGTACATAGGATGTTCTACAACTGTTAATTTGGACAATATCAAGCACTAACAAGAATTCCCCAGAATCAGGGCCAGGTTGAAAAATTACAGTGAGCAACAAAACAAGCATTCAGAACATTCAACCAGAAACTTCACACGGTCATTCCTTTTCTAGATAATTTCAGTTCTCTTTATAGACAAGTCTTTGTGCACGTGTTCTTGAACAGGCTTACACATGCACGCACACACACACACACGAACACACCTATCTATGCCTGTGTGTGTGTATATATATATATATATATATACACATACAGACATGTAAACATGCATCATGTGTATGTGTAAGTTTGAGTTAGGGACCTCAGTAACACAGAAAAGGCAAGTGAGTCACAGGCAAGCCACAGAGCCAGAGTTCTGTGACAAGAGGGGCCAAGTGAGACACTTGCTTCTCTAGCTCTGCGAAAACACAGAAAGCCCACGTCCCCCCTGCCAGCCAGGGTCAGCCAGGAGGTCAGACAGGCCTTGGCAGCCCCTATGATGAAGAACCTTTCATGGCACCTTTTCACAGGATCTATTGACCTTTTTACAGGTCAATAAAAACCATTAACTTCCAAGAGGCCTCAGTGACAGGGCGGTGAGATTTCATTCTTGATGTGTTGCAAACCAGGAGTGTGTGCTCAGGGCTGAGGATGCTCTGTGTGAACTCTTTTCTGTTTTCAGCAGGGCTTTTAATAGTTGGTGGAAAAAGTTCTACTTCCTAGTTTCACTTCAGGTTCCTGTGACAGCTTCTGGACAGGTGACATGGGAAGTATAGTCTGTGCTGAGCTCCCACCTCACAAGACCTCCACCCAGCCAAGAGGAGCCCCTTAGAGCCTTCCCTTTCATTTCACAGTCCTGATCCATATTCCAACCATTTCTGAAATCCACATTTTCTTCTCAGTTTAGCAATTCAAACATGCAGAATGGGTGAGGCTCCTGACTCTCACTTCCTGGCCAGGGGACCATGAGTCTACCATGGGACCCAGCATGAATGTCTGAGCCCAAACCTGTAATTCTATGTCTCATCTGTGACAGTCTCTCATGTATGCTTTGTATTCACTTGGAGAGTTGTATAGTAGAAGTCATTGGAAAAATGCCGACATATCCTTTACCCTGACAAGAGCTAAGAGACAGACACAAAGATGAGGGACAGGTATTTCTGTGGAGAGATCCATGGAGTCCTCCCACACAAACACGGGAGCATACACCTGGGACATTATTTCACTAAGGCTGAAATGATACTTGACTGTGGTGAACACCTGCTCGCTAGCCTTGTGGGGTGGGTAGTATGTCTCTGCCTACCACTTGACTTGGAGAATAGTAGTACTGGCAGAGTCAGAAAATACCCTTCCAGAGATAAATTGCAAAGAAAACTGAATTTATAAAAATGCATTTGTGTCTAGGATAAGGAAAAAATGGAAGTTACCTTAGTACTTCATTAGAGAAGCCTAAGTAAAGATAGACTACAGGGAGGCAATGCTCTGTGGCTATTAAAAGTCAGAGTATATTTACCTTTCTATTAAGAAGGAAGGGGCTCATAATATGCTGCAAGTTGAACAATGCAACTTACACAGTAGCCCTTGGACAACCAGAAGGAGTCTGCTGCAGAGAACATTCCCCCTGACTTTTCATTCACAAATTCATCTCTGGTTGTATAGGGGATTCGTCCAGATCCCTTAAATTAGCAATACTATGCTTAAACACACGCACAAATCTGTTCTCTGGTGCTTTCTATTCTTTTTCTCAAGGTGACTGTAGGAGATGTTTGCCTGAAAAGTATCAGGAAGGACTTTTTCAGATTGGTGGACACTACTAAGAGACTTACTGAGGAGAATCTCTCCAAACTCACTTTAGGGAATGCATGGGTATGTAGTATGAATCCAGACATTGTCACAGGAAGTGAAAGTCCCAGACAGCAAAGAGGTAAGGTGCTTTGTGGATAGCTTAAGAGGAACAATCAGCAATGAGAAGTAACAGGACTTCTGGGTTCCTTGAGGACAGGCAATTCCACATTTAAAAATCAACAGCTGCATCACCTGGGGCAGGTGAGGTGCTGCTGTGGTGATATGGAGCTCAGTGGTTTAACATAGGACCTGAGGATTTTACGTTCATACCCAGTGTGGGTGGGGAGGAGTGCTGTGCTCATCAAAATGATTCTGGGATGCTTCATTTCAACCTGTGCCTCCAGAATCATGCATGATAAAGAAGATGTGGGCAACCTATTAGCTCTTAATGCTTCTACCTGGACCAACATGCCTCATTTCTGCTCACCTTTCATTGGCTGAAAGTATATCACATGACCATACTTGGCTTCAAGGGAATGAGAATGTCATACCACCACGTGCTTAGAGGAGGGGAGAACCAGGACTCTGATGCATAGCACCAGCTTAACCAGAGAGGCAGTGGGTTATAGTGGGGGAGAGGAAGCTAGGGCATAATGTTGAACAGGAAGGCCAAGGAAAGAAGAGTCACTGGTGTCAAGTTTATCTCTGATGAAGATGGTCAAATTGGTTTACAGAGAAGTATGAGACTCATGGGCCAGATGACAGAGCAGAGGCTGAAGCCAACAGAATATCTATTCCTGCATCAGGTCTCTTGAATGCAGGCCTTAGTCTGTTCAGCAGCACTAAGGCGCTTTGATCGAGAGGTTTCATAAGTGCCAGGTGACTATTTTGTGAAGACATGGTCTGGAGGCTCAGGTGACTCTTAGACCCAGGGTATACTAGCTTTACTGATACAAGATATAAAAAGCAAGGAGTGGCCATAGCAACTCCTGCTCCTATAGATGGGAGGTTGGGCTGAGAAGCTCCTCTCTTCCCTCCCAACTTGTTTTTGCTCTCCTGGAAAAGTTGAGCTATACCTGTATCAAGTGCCTGGGTTCCCCAGATGCTCCCTCCCCAGTCTCTGATCATCTTAATCATTTTTGTCTTCCTCAGTCTCTAATTCTTACTGCAGCTGTTCTGGGCTACCATTGGTGACACACTGGGGCTCTGTCTGTACTCCTGGCATACTTAGGTACATATAAAGCTGAATCTCTATAGGCTCTCCTGGTAATAGGAGAGTATCAAAGAGAAGACAGTCAGAAATGTAGCTCTTTTAGACAAGGCACAAAGCCCTGGGAATCCTAGGGGCTGGAGGCTGATTGCCTCCAAAGATTGCAGCTGACACAGCTTCTGTTTGCTATTGAGGATCAACAGAGAAAGAGCTGTATCTATCTATATATGTGTCCTTTCTAACCTTGAAAATAAAAGCAAAAAGGGGGTTGACTCTATCCCTAGGTTCCTGGGGATGAGGACAGATGTATACCTCATCACCCTGCATCTGAGAATGAACCCAATACATCAGTGCCTTCACCTGCCTCTCTGTGCATGTGGCTTCCTCTCTTGGCAGAACCTTATCTGCCTATGCAAACACCAATTGGAAGGGCCTAATGAATAGCATCACCTACTGAGTTATGGGAGATGATGGATAAATATCCCAGCTTCCTCCCTACTGTGAGGGATAAGCAAGATGTGCTCCACTCCAGTCTCCCACCCCCTCCAACCCTTGGCTTACCAGGTGGGACTACATTTCAGCTGTCTAGAGCAGTAACTGACAAGATAAAGTGAACTTCACTGGCTGCCTTGTCTCACATCTGTTTATCACTAGCAATTGCCTGAATCACCTCTTGGATATCTACTTGCACCTTGGCCCATATGTCAGGGGCCTAATCCTCACACATAAGTAAAGGGACTCCATTCCCATGCCCTCTTTTGGCATGTTAAAATTTCATGTGTTGCACAAACTTACTCCTTAAATTCATATGTTGATGGTGGAGCCTTTGGGAAGTAATTGGGATTAGAAATCATGAAGTAGGGTCCCAGGATGGGATTAGTGGCTTTATAGGATGAGAAGAAACTGGAACCTTCACATTCCCCTTCTGCCTGGTATGAACTTATCTGCTCTTCCACATTGTAATGTAGCACAAAGGCCCTTGCCAGAGGCTGGCACCATGTCCTTGGACATCTCATCTTCCATAACCATGAAGGAAATAAAATTTCAATTGTTCATCTGTCATAGAAGCAGAACAGACTAAAAGGGCATTCCTTTGGTCAAGATTTTCCCAGTGTTACATGATAATAGGAATTGAGCTTTTTTTCTTCCAAGAATTTTTCCCATACCTGGATTCAAGCTAGCCCTCTAAATCAATTGCAGAGCCTCATGGATAAACCCTTACAAATGTGGTTGCTTGTCTGGGTTCTTACACAGCTGCCAGTCTTCCAAGCCAATAAGCAACAAACCACAGATCAACTCTATCTCTCTCTGCTGCACTGCCTGCCTGCTCTGTAGGGACTCAGATGGTACTCCTTGCCCTTGGGAATATCCATAACCTTGTAGGGGAGGGAATGAGGCCATACTCTGGGCAGGGAAGAAGCAGGGATACTTATGGCACCATGACAGAGTTAGACCAGGAAGAGACAGTCTCAAGTCAAACTGTTAGGGATAGACATGTGTTCAGCCAGGCCACAGTCTTTCCCTTCCTCTTCCCCTTCCCCTCCCTATTTCCTCCCTATTGCTTCACATTAGGCAAACGCTCTACTACTGACCTAATCCCCCAGTCATTTATTTATTTATTTAATTCTGAGAGATTTAGCTAAATTGCTCAGATTGACCTTGAATTTGCAATCTTCTCTCCTCTGCATCTCAAGCACCTGGGATTACAGGCTTGAGCCGCCAAACCAGGCTAGTCTGCTCCTTTCCTAAGTGAGAAAACAGAACATTCCCAATGAGGTAGAAGCATGAGGCTGGAGTCTAGGGAGGCTCCTCCAGTGTTATGTGCCCTGAATAGCCTTCTCTACCTTCCTAATGCTGGTCTCACAGACTTTCTGTTGATGCCAAGGAAAAGTCTTGGCCATATACAAGACCTTTTTGCTTTGGTGGACTGATGGATGAAGACTGAATGCAGTGCTATACATGGACTTCCCAATAACAACCATCCCATGGACATCAAGCATCACTTAACCACAGGGTTTCATCCTGAGAAATGTAGCATTAGGGGACTGCATTGTTGTGGGAGTATCAGAGCATGTAATTACACAGATTTATGTGGTCCTGCCTACTATACTCCTATGCTATATGGTATAGGATGTTGTTCCTAGAGTCATGATGAACAGAACAACCCAAGACTAAATCAAGCTAAAGAGAAAATGATGCAATCAAAAGATGAATTAAGCAGGACCTGTGCTGGTGTAATACTGCTCCACCATACCTTCTCACCATGATGGACTGAAACCTTTGAAACTGAACTAAAGTCTTTCATCATATAAATTGCTTATTTCAGGAATTTCCTCACAGCTACGAAGAATCCGATTAACACAGTTTAGTGCCCCTCCAGAGGATTCTCATGGGTGCTCAAGTTTGAGAGTGACTGCTTTAGTGATTAGGGTTCAAGACATAGAATATCTGATTTCAAATTCTTGATCACATAGCATTTGTGTAACCTATGATAATTTAGGTAACTTTCCTCTTAAGATTACTCCTAAGAGTATATGAGTTAGTACAGGCAAATAACATAACCAAATACCTGGAAAATAGTAAATGCTCAATGCATGCATATCACATACTATATATAATACATGTGCATGTATATGTGTATGTAGGCATGTATGTATATATACACATACATATATGTCTATGCACACACAAAGTCATCTCTTCCTACACATCTCTTCCATATCCATAGATTGACTGAGTCAACTATGGATCAAAAATATTTAGAAAAAAGGGCCTGGAGAGATGGTTCATCAGTTAAGAGCACTGGCTGCTTTTGCAGAAGACCTGTGTTTGAATCTCAGCACCTACATGGCAGCTAACAACCAATCGTAACTCTAGTTCCAGGGGATCCAACACCCTCTTCTGACTTCCTTGGGCATTGTATGACATCAGTGCTCTTATATGCATGCAGGCAACACATTCATACACATAAAATAAAAATAATAAATAAAATTTTAAATATTCAGAGAAAAATGCTTCTGTATTGAACATGTGTAAAAATCTTTTATCATTACTCCCTAAATAATATAGTATAACAAACTTTTTATACAGTGTTTACATTGTTTTAGGCATTAAAAGAAATCTTTAAGGTGAGTTAAAGTATAACAAAAATATGTATAGCATATAAATAAACAATACAAGTAGTACACAATTTAATATGAGGAAATTGAGTATCCGTAGATTGGTATCTAGTTGGGAGGTTGCAAAAGCCAATCAGAGGGCTTGTTCTTTCTGTTTCTGTCTCTGCCTCCTTATCTCTCTCACTCTTTTCCTATTGTTTTTTTGGATGAGAAAATCAGAGATCTCTCGGGACAGAATCCAAACTCAAAGTAGAAGAAAACTGGTTTGTGTGGAACCTTCTAGAAAGCATGGAGTGAACTTGACTTAGCATCCCAGATCTTTCCTAGAGAGTTGTTTGGCTTCCTAAGGCCACAAACACAGTGAGGTGTGAGGACAGTGCTTGGAAGGGCCAGTATACTCAGCACATCTCCATGTGTGCCACCTCTTCTTCTCCCAGGGCCTGCAGATCCTAAAGGTGCTAGGAGAGGGCATCCTCTACTTTTTACAAAGGTCCAGAAATGAACTCCAGTCTTTAAAGCAAGAATAATCTGGTCTACTTTGGGACATGACTCAACTCACAAATTTTGTACTTTCTACCCTACTCACTAGGTCTTTCCCCAAATTCCACAGCAGGAGGAGGCCTGGGTGTTTGTCCTTTTTCTTTCTTTTTTGACAATGTAACATCATTGGATCATCACAGACTTGCTGAGAGGAGAAAGTAGGTGAAGGAACAAGAGACTGCCTACAGTTGAAGTCTTTACAGTCGTTCCTTCCATGCTGAAGAGAATGTAATGATCCACAAGGAACACATTGTAGGGGCATCAAAATAAACTATACAGTGAGCATGCTCCATAGGCTGTGAAGTCACAGTGAGTTGGGGGCTGCTGAGGTTCAAGCTGTGACCCCACTGTTACTGCACTGTGCTGCCGTGGGGACATCATACACATTACACCCTGGAACACTCATCAAACATGCTGCCATACTCATGTTCCTGTATCACACCAGCAAGACAGCCAAGGGGACATGGCTGCTGGAATCTTGCTCTCATATGTTAGGTCATGGCTGTCACTTAGACAAGCCTGCATCTCTGTCCACAGATGGCTTAAGGGAGCAGGGAACACCGTGTCTCTGGTCAGAAGGGCAGAGGATTCAGTCTCATTGGTTTCTAGGCCAAATAACAAGCTCTGAATAATCTGAACCAAAATCTTCCTTTTGGAGTTAAAGCTAGAGGAAAGTGCATGAGGCGACAAGGGCACAGAATATAAAGAGGCATCTGCTCTCGGCATCTGTGCACTGCAGTCCCCAGAGAGGGAGCATCTCCTAAGGGCAACTGGGTGTCTCCTTAGATTTTGTGTCACAGATGCTTCACTCATCTTACCCTACTTCTAAGCTTTTTGGTGACTGAGGCAGAGTTTCACTGTGCAGCCCAGGCAGGCCTCAGACTCATGATCTTCTTGCCTCTACCTCAAGAGTGCTGATTACACTTCTCCATTACCACAGTAGGTCTGGCCCTGTTCCTTTATGTTGAGCAATTCCCGAGAGCTTTGGTTCTCATGGCTGAGTAGCAGCAGCAGCATCCAAGAGCTCTTAAGAAGTGCAGAATCTCGAGTTCCACCTCATACCCACCAAATCACAATCTGAACACTAGCAAGATTCCCAGGTGTGCTAGAGAGCTTTAGTTGTCAACTTGACACACACTTGAGGGAACCTCAATTGGGAAATTTCCTCCACTGAACTGGCCTGTGGCCATGTCTTTGGGTATTTTCTTGGTTTTTGAGTGATGTGGGAGGGTCTAGTCCATGGTGGGTGGTGCCATCCCTGGGCAAGTTGTTCTGTATTATATAAGAAAGCAGGCTGAGCACAGACCAGGAGATCAAGTCAGTAAGCAGCATTCCTCTATGACCTGTGCTTCAGCTCCTGCCTCCAGGTTCCTGACCTGGGCTCCTACCTTGGGCTCTCTCAGTGATGAACTGTGTGACCTGGGCGATATAAGCTAAATAAACTATTTCCTCCTCAAGTTGGTATTGGTCAAAGTGTTTTGTCACAGCAATGGAGAAACAAACTAGAACATCAGGTGAGTCAGAGCTGAAAATATGAAGTTTGAGAGGTGGTGGAGCTGAGGAATGGGCAGAAATCCCAGACTCATCTGGCAATGGCCATTTCTACTTTGGTCATGTAGAAGATAATAGGTGAATAGGAGTGTGGGAGGGAGCCACACCAAAGGCTTCCCTGTGCTGCTCTCTGGTCACCTGTAGATAACAAATCTATATTCAGTTTCCATAGAGACATCACGCTGATATTAAAAGAAATTTCTATTGAACATTTATCAAATATTTAGCAGAGCATTATGTTTGAACTAAGGAATAATCATACTTGAAGGTTCTATACAATACTAAGCTTCTATTTAATGTTTCATTATGTCAATATAGCCTGGAAAATAAAAATCAGTAAGTATTTATGTGGTGTCTCAAGAGCACCAAGAACTTAGAAGGAAAATGTGTTAGGCACATGTCCAAGTTCCCACCCCTTCTATAACAGGAAGATGTGACGAATGGTAACTAGCCTGTAACTAAGACAAAGGCTCAAGAAAGCACAAACAATTTGCATAGAGTGGATAGTTTTATCTGATAGAGTCTTAGTGGTATAGAGGGGCACTAGAGAAACAGTGAACAGAAACAGAAACACTGGTGAATATAACAACACTGACCACCATATTGAATATTCGGTATTAAAATGTCATGACTATATTTTCCATGAAAAGTAACTCAACTCAATAAACCATGTTAGTCAATCAATTTAAATCAAACAAGACTTATGTATCACAGAGAACAGACTAGCACCATCCCACCAGTGGGTCCTGGGACCCAAGGCCTCCAAAACTTCAAAATTTTCCAGGCTTACACTGGAGGGCAGAAGAAAGTTCTGAAAAAAAATCTGACTGTAGCACTCCCATTTGAATGATCTAATAGGCCAAGACAACTGTGTTCCACAGTCCTAAGTTCTCAGGTCATGATAGACAGTCCTTAAGCCAGTCAAGGTAAGTAACTTGATAATGTTTATACAAGAAAACCTCACCAGTTTTTGACTGTCTCCACAGATTTAAGTATAATTTTTATTTCTAATGTGGATCATAGCTGGATGTGTTAACAAAAAAAATGGCTGCTAATTCAACATAGTAAAACACAGCCTGGGATAAACA
This sequence comes from Nannospalax galili, assembly GCF_000622305.1. Classification (NCBI taxonomy): domain Eukaryota; kingdom Metazoa; phylum Chordata; class Mammalia; order Rodentia; family Spalacidae; genus Nannospalax; species Nannospalax galili. The sequence continues at coordinate 2,726,172 of NW_008329677.1, forward strand.
AAATGTGGTCAGTATATAGATTTTTCAGCCTTAAAAAGAAGGGGCATCCTGTCACATGCTGTGGTATTGCTGGCCTTTCTATCATACAAGATAAGCCAGTCTCAAAACGACAAAGATCAGAGGACTCCACATAGAGGGGTCCACAGAAGGCAGATTCATCAGAGAGAAAGTGGAATGCTGGCTACCAGGGGCTGAGATAAGCAGAGACTGGGGAGTTAATGCTTCATTAATACAGAGCTTCATCTGGGAAGATGAAGGAAATCTGGAGAGAGATGGTGGTGATGGCTGCAGGACAGTGTGAATGTACTTAGTGCCACGGAACTGTATACTCATGGGTGGTTAAGATGGTAGATTCTGTATATACTTTATAACAATTAAATAGAGCTGGAAGTATAGCTCCTTAGTGGGGCACCTGCCTAGTGATGCAAAGTCCTGGGATATGATCCCTAGAACCACTTTAATCTATCTATCAATCTATCAATCTATCATCTATCTATCATCTATCTACCTATCATCTATCTATCTATCTATCTATCTATCTATCTATCTATCTATCTATCATCTATCTATCTAT
>NW_008329677.1:2726805-2740016 GCF_000622305.1 Nannospalax galili
ATGCCAAATATAAAGTAAGAATTGGCTGAAAGTATTTTTACCCAGCACCCCTAAGGGTTTGGGTAGGAAAGCTACATTTGACTTTACTTTAGTGAAATCAAGGAGTAAAGAAAACACAAATACAAATACACACACACACACACACACACACACACACACACATACTGTGGGAAGGCAGGGAGGAGGGAGGGAGAGAGAGTAGCTTGAGAGAGGGAGGCTTGAGCCACCTTTCCTGCAGGTACCTGAGTTAAGAAGTCCATCTTTTCAAGCTGATACCCAGGCTTATAAAACACTGTAGATCCCACTCAGTCTGACCAACTCAGGCAGGTAGAAACCATGGGGGAAGACCTTTGTAGAACTGAAGAGTTAGTACAATTGATAATTTCTAGAAGAACAATCAAAATGCACTAATGACCTTCCCAACCACACTCTGTGATTCACCTGGGACCACCTAATCCTAAGGGCTTGCCACTTCTGAGCCTCATTGCTGGAGCTGCCACTTTCAATGACCATGGGCTGGAGGCCACTCCTGAGGAAATCACATGGACTCCTTTCTCTGGGTACTGCCCAACTCTTCAGCTGAATTCTTGCCTTCTCCCAGATGGGATACAAATCAGGCCAGTGTCCCAGGCAAGGGAATGGGAGACCTCAAAAGAACTGTGGGTTGGGGGCATAGTGCCCTGAGGAGAGATCTGGGGCTATGGGCATAACAGTTTTCCTGGCTTCACAAGCCAGCTCAGAGATCCACTTTTGGGGCAGAACATGGGAAAGCCTTCCCCATTATACCACTTCTCAAATACGCCCAGCTCTTAACATCTCCAAAGCTAAAATGCAGTGTTGACTTTTTCATCAACATTCATCTACTCAGTAGAGTAAACCTTCTAAATTGTAAAAATCCACATTATCTTTCATATAATTCAACAAAGCATTTTCATTTTGAGTTTTAAAAAAGTGGAACATAAGTAATTCTTGTTTTAGTTTGAATCTGTATTACGCGAAAAAATAAAGTTGCTTGAAAATGACCCAGTCTAACCTCTTTATTTCAAAGTTAAGACCCAGGGAAGTAAAACAGTTCTCCTGGGTGACACAGTATAAAGGAAAATAGAACGCTGTTTTCCTGAATACTTTCTCCTACCACATCTAGACTTGTAATAAAATGTGAGGCTCCACAACTGACATATCTGAGGTCATTGTATTGGGGTTTCCTGGTATGTCTCAAGACAGATGCTGGCTAACACTGCATTATTCATTTTTTCCTTGGGTTCAGACACTTTTCTGGATGTTCTTCATGGTGTTTTTTTATATAGCACCAAGCACTTTGTGGAGGAGCCAAATCTGGGATATGTCTCCTCTAATCGTAATCCAATGAGAAAGCTCAGGTTCTAATATTTAAGCTTCCACCAAGGCACTAACAGGAAGATTCTAGGCAAAAGCTCAGTATTATAGTTTTTGTTTCTGTGAGTACAATGTGCCTGTCCAGCTGAATCCTGTGGAATGTTATATGTCCAGGTGGTGGCTGGTGTGTTATATTGACTCCCAGGTCAAAGCTGTCTATATTAGCTTTCTCACTGTTGCGACTAAGTAATCCAAGAGAACAACTTAAAGGAAGAAATTATTTACTTTGTTTCATGGTTTTGGGTACCCACTCCATTTTGTGTGATCTGATGTGCTTGGGCAGAACATCATGGTGGCAGGGTAGACACCAGCAAACGTTCTTACCTCTTGGTAGAAAGAAAGCATAGGAACAAGACAGGAAGGCACTACAGATCTTCCTTCAGTGACATACTTCTAGTCAGGACCCACATAGAAGTTCCCTGGCACTCCCCAAATAATACCATTAGCTAGAGACCAAACAAGGTGAGTCTTTGTGGTGGGTAAGGAGAGGGGCAAAGACGGCGTGTTTCCTATTCAAGCTATAACACTGTTTAAGGTTTCAGGTCATCCATACTTAATATTGTGCCTGCCAGTTCTTTCTGATCAATGAGCACAGTTTGGGGTTTGTGAGTTGAAGAGGAGCTCTGAGTCATTGCTAACTGCAGGGGAACAGTGTTGTGTGAGGACCTGGCCATTGAAATGCTGATCATCCTAAGACCACAGGGCAGTATTTGAGGAACAGGATAAATGTTTATTCCTGGAACAAGTTGCTCAAGGTCATTTTTTCACCATAGGTCCTCTTTCAAAGGCTACTAATTGGGGTCCCAAATCCCTTTTTCTAAAGGCTAAAGGCTTCTCCATGCAAGGTTAAGAAAAAGTTTAATACAGAGGGGAAAAATAAAGGACAGAAAATTCATACAGGAGGCCTCAATTCTGGTAGCCAGAGGTCTTACTGGGTGGGATTATTAGTTCTTCTGTAGCTGTGATAAAACACCAAGACCAAAAGTGACTTAGAGATTATTTGGGCTGATAGTTCCAGGGGATGAGTTGATTATGGCAGGTGTGCTCATTAGTTTCTTGTTATCCGGACACAAATTAGAGCCACCTGGGAAGAGGGAACATCAGTTGTGGAAAGCCTCCATGAGATTGAACTGTGACCAGGTTTGTGAGGCATTTTCTTAACTTCTGATTAGTCTAGGAGGGCCCAGCCCATTGCAGGCAGTGCCATTCATGGGCAGGTAGATCTGGGCTGTATAAGAAAGAGAGCAAGCCAGTAAGCAATATTTCTCCATGTCTCTGCTTCAGTTCCTACCTCCAGTCTCTGCCCTGACTTCTCTCAGTGAGTGTAACTGCAAGTGGGGCAAGATTATGAACTCTCGAAGACCACTGGCAGTGACATGCCTCCTCCAACAAGGCTGTACCTCCTAAAGGTTCCATGATCTCCTCCAAATGGCAATCATCCAGTAGTTGAGCCTATGGGGGACATTTCTCATTCAGTCCACCATAAGTATGTACTTGTTTGGTGAATCAATACACTATAAACAGGCCATTCAAAATGCAAAAATGCCTGACAGAGTATACTTCCTGGACACTAGGGGTGCCTAACACACACCACTTAAAGGAACCAACTATAAAGTACGGGGACACTTGTAATTTCATTTTCCTAACAAAGTAGTTCTAATTATGCAGCCTCTGTCTTACGTGGGTTCCCCCATAAACTGGCCCTAAGACAGGAAGTTTGTTTGGGGGTAATTCCAGGAAGCAGCAGTCAGGGAATAGAGAATGAAGCAGGGAAGGAAGGCATTCAGTGCAGGGCATGGTCTTCAGCTTGGTACCTCGCTGGGTAACTCGGGCTCAATCCAACCAGGGTGCTCTGAGAGATGCTGTGGAATCCCTTATGCATTGGTCCATAAAGAGGGGAAGAAACTGATATTTATTTGCTCTTACCTGTCTTTAGTTGGACTGCTCCTGGGGTGTACAGTCCCAGGCATTTTCAGGTTACTCTAAATTCAGGTTGAGCACACTTACATGCCCAGTGAGCAGCAGGAGGAAGAGAGATGCAAGAATCTGAGTTATGCATTCATGAAAAGCACCTATAGATAATCTTGGGATGGGCTGAGGGGATATGGACAGGACATTGGCAGTATCTGCCACAATCTCACATCCCATTTTCCTATTAGGTTTATCTACTTACCTAGTTATAATGATCAGAAATGAACATCATAAAGTCAGTCAACCCAGTGACAATTCATCATTACACCAGGCTTTATGGAAAATAACAAAGAATCAGAAAAATCTCATAGTTACTCTTCACCTTTTGCAACTAGCAGTTCCAGCTGTCCACTCAACATCCATTTTTCCCCTTGCTCCTATCTAACAGGGTCCAATTTTACTCAGTTAATCGGGTCTCCTCCAAATCAGGTGGTGTTCATTAGTTCTAATCCAAATGGCATCTTCACTTTCCTTGCAGATAACTGACCTGGGAATGGGCCTGAGCTATGAAGAGAGTACAAGGAGGATGACACTAAAACGTTAAAGGTCTGCCTTGCTGTTAAAGATAGACATACAAGAGGCATGTCACGGTGAGGGGCAGAGTTTTTTTGACAGTGACCCACTGTCTCCTAAACTTTGTTTCTATTTTTACAATCTCCAGTCATATGTGATCATACTAACATTAACAAGACTAAAATATGGAAGCATTTTCTAGAGAAAGTGCTTTCTAGCCAGAGTTCACCCACTATGTGCGTGTGCAGTTAGTTTTGAGAGTGTACCTGTGAGAACTTACACATATCCCAATAAAACCTGCAGACTGTAGAATAGCCTAGCTAGGGTTCTTCATTACACTTCATGGATTCTCCTACAGTCCTTTGGTCTTTTGTAAATGTGTAATTATGTCTTTTATGTCTTCACGAGAGTTCTTTATGGCTTGATTTTTCTAATTCTATATGACTTGTGAAAATGCTGAATTTGTTGGGGTCAAGTGCAGATGTACTATTATAGAGGACACCATCCCCACCCCAAGGCCGTTATTCACACTTTTCAACCAGTTACTACCATCAGCAGCATGCCATCTGTGGCACAGTCATCTTTCTGGCCAACAAAGATCCCATAAAAGATCCTGCAAATCTATGTTGAAATCAAGATCGAATCTATCCAGCTCATTGTCTTGAATTACCCACCCCCAAATCCTATTTCAAATCAGGATAAATGAACAATCCACGCAAAAGGTGCTCTCAACAAAGCTTCTATCCACATGCATCAAATTTATAGATTGAACATAAAGATTGTTGTCCCCTCACTAGTCTGAGGTCAGGAATTCCACAAATGGGAAGGAGGCGACTAGGATCACCTCTTCAGTCTCTCTTCTCAACAAGGGGCTACAACACATCAGACCTGCCTCTAAACTACTTGCTTTGAGCATCTTTATCTCCTGAATTGAGGTGATGCACTTACTAGACTGGCTACATGGCTACAATGGCAACTCATTAAAATTTGGTGACAGTCACTTTAAAAAATAGAGACAGCATTTTATAAAATGGAAAAATATCCTTTGTCAGTGGTGTTATTGATCTTGTGCTCAAATGCTTTCAATAAATGAATCTTTCAGAAAGAGGGATAGAGATAGAGAGATTTTTAAGTCAGAAAGGGTAGCAGTTAGGGAACACTCCTGGAGTTGTTAGCATTTTAATGGGTCTATTACTCTATCAGTGTGTCTGCAAGTAACCTGGGGACAGGGAGGCAGCTCAGATAGGGATGAGAATGTACAGGAGTCCTGCATAGGAAACACAGAAGCATGCACTGGGTAGAGCATGTGGTAATGACAAAAGGGATCTTGAGAGTACTAGAACACACCTTGCAAATGTGTCCATAGTTCCAGAACCCTGATCACCTTTGTGTCTGGGATCTCCTCTCCATCAACACTACCCTTCTGTGTCTCCTTGGATACTTGGCAGCTTTTCATTTGTGGTCAGAAGCTCAGGTCTCCAGAGTTTGTATCCTTCAAATAGTCTCTTCACCCAAGGGCCAGATGAAAGCATGGGGAAAAAGGATATTTCCCCAGATGATGATGCTCCATGGAAGTGCAGAATATCCAGGGACCCACATGCCTCTCACCAGAGGTTGTCTGCTTTCCTCTGGCTGTTTCCTAGCCTTATCTAGTCCCATCCATGGTCCTCGTGAAGTTTACACTGTGTTATCCTTCTCCATCTTAGCCACTCATCTCCTATTACACACACAGAGATAACACACACGCAAATACACAAACACACAAACAGCTGGATACACCTCAAGCCCTCACATTAGCCACCTGCTTTCCATGTTTAAAATTTTGCCAGTGATGAAGTGTGACAATTAGGACAAAAATCTGCTAGAAGCCTGGTGGCAAGATGGTGGACTGCAATGTGAACACAGTCCCTTTGACAAATGCTCCCACACCTGCCCTGCCTAGAATCTTCCGTGGAAATTTTAACTCTGTTCTTTAAAAAGCACACCCTCTCTTCTCTAAGGCTCTTCAAATGTGAGTCTGTGGTTGCAGCAGCCCCAGTTGAGGTGCAGGATAAGCCTTGAGCATCTTATCTCTCACATGCAAAGCTTCCCCGGAGTGGAACTGGGGTTCTTTTGACTTACAGTCTTGCATTGTAATAAGCTGTGGTCTGGGCTTCAGAAAACAGCCACAGAAAGAATTCTGTCTTAAAATGTGTGGACATACTGAGGCAGTCCAGAAAAGCACAGAAGGAAGGAGGAAGACTTGTGGGAAATACTTCCATCTTTCATTCTATTGGGGCAAGAAGCCCATTCAAGTGCTGCTAGGTAGTAAAACAAAGTTGATTGCCTATTGGCAGCCTGGAGAATGATGCCAATTGTGTGACTGGGCCTGTGTGGTCCACTTCCAAGACAGGTGTGCAGGAAAAAAGGAAGAAAACAGTATCACAAAGGGATGGAGTAGATAAAAAAGTTATGTTATTTATCAGCAGCTGGGTCTCCCTGATGACCTCAAGATTCTCCCACACCTATGTGTATTCACAGCCAATACCAAAATGTCTCTGCCACAAGGAGCTACTACTAAACCTTTCATTTCCTCTGGTAAAGCAGAGGTTTAGTTCAAGTAACTGAGTTGTTTAGTTCGCTCCAGTCACTTCTCCACTGTGTCACACAGCACAGCTGTCTTTGCAATGGAGATAAAGAGTTGGTTCCGCTCCTGGTGGTCAGGTAACAGGAAACCCATCTCTCCCACTTCAGGCAGAGACGTAATATGCTAAGTGAGGTGAGGATGGCCATGCATGGTTGCATAGGATGTGCAATGCACAAGGGTTCCTGGCTAAAGGGTGGCTGGGGCTGGAATCCTACCATAATCTCCTCTTGCCAAGCCATACTGGAAGAAGTGCTTATTTACATTTTTTTAAATTCCTTTAATGTTTTAGTAAATATCTTCTTCAAGATATAATGTACAGCAGGAAAAGTGCTTATGTCATAGGTTCCAGGCTTGATCATTTTTAATTAAGTAAGCATACTCATATCTTCACCAATGGGGTAAGACATGGGATGCTAGCAGATCCTCAGAAGTGCCTCTCCAAAGGGCACCCTTTAAAAAGTTTACAGCCATCTGTTCACTAAGCCAATGCCCATGAGTCTGTGAGTCCCATACAAGCACTTTTTCCAAGTCTGCACAAAAGTGCTTTATGGAAAAGTAGTGTCTAGAAAAAGGTGAACAGTCCTTGGGAACTTAGCACATGGTGAGAAATTACAACCATGTGCTGCAGAATGTGGTATGAGGGAGGGTTTCCTCTGTCCCCTTTCTCCATCCCCTCTGTCACCTTCCCCTTTTCACAGTAACAATCATAGCATATTATTATCAGGGATGGGAAAACAGGGCCAGAATGAGAATTGCATAGGCAGTAGGGGCAGAGCAGACAGAAGGTGTAATGGGGCGAGGGATGCCCCCCATCCTATATGGAGAGCTGTCTTGTGTCTGAATGTTGCCCCTTGGCCACTCTTGGAATGATGGAAGTAGTTCAGTCTGCTTAGAAAATGGGATCTCTATCATGTCCTCTGAAATGTCCTCACCTAACTTCTTGTGCACCAGAGGAAAGGTTATGCTGTGGCCACATCTCCCTGAGGAGACTCAGCTCCTCTAAACCACGATACTCTTAGCTGGCACCCAGGACAAACGCTCCACGCTGGTTCCCCTTTAAGTAAAATATCTTCTGCCCTTCTCTCCCAAGACTGTAAATGTCTTGAGGTCTGTTCCTTGGGGAAAGGTGGGGAAGGCTCAGGAAATAGTAAGTGAATGTATGAATAAAAAAGTCATAAAAAGAAAGGTATTCCACTTATCCTTTTCTATTTAATACTCCTTTCCAGAATGTTTCAAGAGAAAGAGTACCTGGAATGCCTAATTGGCAGCCACTCGAGGGCCCGGGTTTGGACCCCTAACTGCAGAGCAGTATGAAAAGGTACAGCAATTGGCTATTCTTCCTTTTTTCCCAATATTCCAAGTACACACTTTAGCTGAAGATTTGCAAACACAACTGGACAGGAGTAAGTTCTCAGTATTCTGTCACACACTTTATAGTCTGTGTAATATTCAAGTTCAGTGATTACAAAAGTTGGGACTTCAGTTCAAGACCATGGACCTGGGCCAGGGGGTTGCCCAGGAAGACCCGTGGCCTTCATTTTTCTGCTGGATGGCCAAGGCATTATTTTATTCCCAGCACAGCACAAGGCTCACACCTAGGATGCCAGCAGATTTATTTTCATAAAAAGATTCATCAAAGCTTTGTTCATCCTGGGGCAGGGAGAAAGCTTCCACACTTGAGGCCCCTGTCCCACCGTAACTGGGAGGGGATAGCCCATAGTACCAAGTGGAGTATACTTGCCAGTACCAGCTGTGGCTTTTACCCTAACTACCTCTAGGTTCTCTCTAAAGTCTAGCAAAGCTTCTCAGCCCTTGAAGTACAGAGAGCTGGTTCTCATAGACAGCAATGACAGAAGGTGGTAGAGTCAGGACTAAGTAAGGCATTCTGTCCAGTGCTAGTCAAGGTTCAATCTGTCCTAAGCAATAACTCATTCAACATGCCACCCTCGACTGGAATTTCTCTCTGCCCACCTCACTCTCATGCCCACTGCATTCTTTTTCTGTCATCATTTCCCTAATAAACTACTTGAGAACTGATCTCTGAGGCTGTTTTCAGAGAACGCTGAACAAAATGGGCAGGATCCCTGTCGCAGTTAGCTTTAACTGTCACTTTGAAACAACCGAGACTCAACTGAGAAGACTCTCAACTAAGAAATTTTCTGAATCAGATTGACTTTTGGGCATGTTTGTGGGTTAGCATCATGATTGTTAACTGACATAAAAAGGCTCACCCCACAGTGGGCAGTACCATTCCCTGGATGGGTGGTCCTAGGCTGTATAAAAATGCTAGGTATACATGGGCCTGCAACTGTGTCAGCAAGCAGCATTTCTCTGTGGTTTATGCCTTGAGTTCTTGCTTGAATTTCTGCCCTAATTTTCCCAATGATGGACTATAACCTGTAAGCGTAAATAAACCCTTTCCTCCCATAAGCTGCTTTTTGTAATGGCATTTGTCACAACAGAATGAAACTAGTATAGTCCTTAAAATGTATTCAACCCAGGATTGCACCCGGGAGGTGCTGAGTGGCTGCTGTCTGGTTGTACTTCCCTGCTTATGTAGTCTGAATTTCTTTTTCTTTATAAATAGAGAAGGAGAAAATGGCTTCAAGGCCTGAACTCTCTCAAATACTAACAATTTACTGAGCAGTGACTAGGTGCCAGGGCTATACTAAGTTACTTTGCACAATCCCATGGTTTGAATGTGTCCCCACAAATCATGTTAGAAACTTAATCTCCAATGTAGCAGTGTTAAGAGGTGTCTAAGTCCAGAACTCTCTATTTCTCTCTTTCTCTTTCTCTAAGACTGATACAGGTAGTGTCTCTCTACTTGCGAAGGAGGCAACTGATTCTTGAATGTTGTACTATAAAATGATAGCATCCAAACTTGAGACAAAGGTGGCCGGTGCCCAACCTCACAGCCCCTAACTTGATTGAGGACCTTTCCAATTCACCTTGTCCAGTTCACCATTGTCTCAGCATCAAGAAGCAACGAAGATTAGATAATCCATTCAAAACTCTTGGGTCAGAAAGGACAAATAACAACCCACTTGATGCTGTGGTTCATCATTTAGAAAAGCCCTGTCACATGTTGAAAAAACACAGAGCTGAAATTAGGCAGGTGAAGCTTCCATTAGGATCAATCCTTATCTCCAGAGTCTAAGGTTTTGTTTTCACATTGGAAAGTAGATTATAAAGTCTATATTACAGTGTGCTAGAAGAATGAAAAGAATATACTAACTAACCACCTGTGACTTGGGAAATTCCATACACGGGAGCTATGAATGCCATCAACACTGTAATGCTAAATAATCTCAGAGTGTAGAATCTGGTTTGAAGATCAAGTCCAGTCAGGTTGGTGGGAGCAGGAGCAGGATGAGCAGTGAAAATGTTGGTTGTTCATTCTGGGAGGAGGTGATGATACTGTGGGCCTCCCTTTCTCAAACTCAGAACGAGCTAAGCAGGTAGATCCAAATCCACAAGTCATGGTTTGAAGCAAAGGGCTCATTATATCGTGGAATTATGCAAGTCTGAAGTCAGAAGGGATCTAGGAAACCCTTGTCTCTACTTCTACCTGACATTCATTCATCCATCCAACCATCATAGCCTTTATTAAGTACCCACTCTGTGCACACTGCAGAGATAGGAAGACAGAAGAGGGATTAAATTTACCACAGAAATAGAGCCTATTGAAGTGTCCAAGGTGCAGTGAAAGGGTTTTCCAAGTGTAGAGTGGGGATGCAAAGGAGCAACAAACTATCTACCGGCTAGGGTTCTGACAATGTTCACTTTCTTCCTGAGATGGGAACTCCAACCACCACTCAGCAAATCTTCCCCAGCATCAGTCAAAATACTTCTGTTGAAGGTTAATTTGCCATCTTCCCATTTCAATGCTTAACAACCGGAAAACAAACACATAACAACAACAACAACAACAACAACAAACCCTCTTTCTTCTACTGCACAGAGCATCTCATTTGATAACTACACTCCTCGGGTCCTGGTTCTACTGTTCAGGGCTCTGAATGCTGGTCCAGTCCATCTTCCCTTTCTTCCTAGAGATGAGATGGCCATCTGAAATACCCATTGTTCAGGCAAAGGACTAGGCACTGGTCTCTCCTTCCAGGGCAGGAATTTCGATACCAGGTCTCCTTTTCACCCCTAGGTCCACCTCCTATCTGCGAAATCATGTCATGGAGAACTGAGCATGTTTACCAAGGATGTCACCTAGCAGGAAATGGAGCAAGATTAACTATCTCCTCTAGTTTAGGAAGCCCTCCATCTACAAAGGCACTAGATCTATGCAAGAACAAGGGAGAGAGAGATTTGAATTTCATTCGCTCCAAACCAACTCTGTGACTGTAACCTCCTTGAACTTCAGATTATTTATCTGTAAAATGAGCATGATGGGATGCTTACCTCGGAGGTGGCTATAAAGACAGAGGAGAGAATGAAGGGAGTACACAGAGCCTGCCACATGGAAAGTACCTGGCAAACATTAACTACTTCTCAGATGAAGCTCAAGGAAGCTCAGAATTACTCCTATGTGAGGTGTTCTTAGGAAACATCTCCTCCCTATTCTTCTATGAAAAGGCTTTCCCTCATTAAAACTTGAATTCATATTTATCACCAATAAATTCAGTTTTTCAACATATATCCCATTGCAGGCTGGCAGACTTTTGTAACCCCATTTCTTCTCTTATATAATTAAGGTAGACTGGAGTAGCTGTGACATCACTCAAATCCATGTACTAAACACATAACTCACAGTGTTTAGCAGTAGCTCAGTTCTGGCCAATAAAGCTGTGGAAGAAATGGTATTCACACTGTCTTAGTCTCAGCCCTTCAAGTTTTCCTTGAGATCTAGTTCTCCACTTTCTTTCCCTATGAGCTAAGCAGAAGCAGGAATGCCTGAGGTGCCGGCAAAGGGCAAGCTGAAGATACAAGGTTGCTGGGCTTCTGAGTCACTGTGCGGATGGGCGTCAGCTGAATACTATGTAGACAGATATAGAGCTCTGTAAGTGACAAGTTCTTATGTTTTTAAGCTGCTAAAATCCCAGGTATCATCCATTATACTACCTCCCAGGGTTACTGCAAGTCTACAAAGTACCTTCTGTCTGTCCTTCTAACTTTATGGTATCCATGAGGACTTTTATATTTTCAGGAGCTTATTCCAAACCATTCAGAGGATGGCGAGAACCCCCAGAAAAATATCAGGATTGGCAGAAGTAGGATGAGCTAGTGAGAACTGTGGGCCTCCAGTTGACAATAAATACCATAAGTTCATGCAAAGATCTTTTGGCAAAGCCTCTTTTGCTCATTTATTCACCTGTCTGTCATGTGCAATTAACAGACGTGGACAGGATCTAACAAAAAGATTAGTCTAAATCTGTGAACTTGTCCAAAGTTCCACAGTGGCCTGATAGCAAAGCTAAGTAAAGTCTCTGATTTTTTGGATGAGTTTTCCTTGGTACAATGAGTCAAGGTCACTTGAAGAACTCTATTTTTCTAACATTTACTGCTCAAATGATTCATCCAAGTCACCAAGTAAGAGCAACTCCTTCCCTCCCAGAGTGATTTCTGAGAATACCTGCATCCATTAAAACATCCAAAGACGTCCCCTGGCAATAGGCTTCAAGCCAGTGACCAAACCTAAGGTCTGCCTAAATGCCACCAGTGGACAGAGGATTAACATCTTTTTCTTACTGCCAGGAAACAGAGATTCAGCAATTATATTATACTGCATTTCTAGACTTTTACACGGTTTTTAATCTGCAAATATTAGCTTTCCCATTGCAGCAGCTTGCTTTCAAGCTCTTGCACTTCCAATGTTCAATTAAAAGCTTCCCTGAATTCATTGTATTTAAGCATTCTTTTCTACTCTAGCTTCTTCCTTCCTGAGCATTATGATGGATTTTTATTATAAAGCAAGAAAACAAACATGAGATCATTGACAAGATCAGATTTGCTTTTGATTACACAAAATATGTGAAGGTATTGTTATACCTTTTGGTAATTAAAAAATGTCTCAGGGCCAGTGAGATGGCTCAGAGAACAAGGGGACTTGCCACCAAGACCGACCACCTGCGTTTACTTGCCAGGTCCCACTTGGAGGAAAGAGAGAAAATGTTCCTATAAGTTGTTTTCTGATGGCCACATGTACACTGTAGTTTGCATGTACACATATGCACACATGCACAGAACAAATAAGTAAATGTAATTTAAAAATGCCTCAAAATAAAAATGAAAATGCCATTTAATAAAATTTTAGGATGCAAGTGTCTCTGCAACAGGATGAGTTCTTTGGGTATATGCCAAGGAGTGTACTTGGAGGAAAGAGAGAAAATGTTCCTATAAGTTGTTTTCTGATGGCCACATGTACACTGTAGTTTGCATGTACACATATGCACACATGCACAGAACAAATAAGTAAATGTAATTTAAAAATGCCTCAAAATAAAAATGAAAATGCCATTTAATAAAATTTTAGGATGCAAGTGTCTCTGCAACAGGATGATTTCTTTGGGTATATTTTTTGTAATGTCTTAACTGGGTCAAATGGAAGGTTCATTTGTAGTTTGTTAGGAGTTCTCCATACGGCCTTCCATAGGGGCTGAACCAGTTTGCAACCCCTCCAGCAGTGGATGAGTGTTCCCCTTTCCCCACATCCCCTCCAACATTTGGCATCATTTGTTCTCTTGATCTTAGC
>NW_008329677.1:2741105-2799348 GCF_000622305.1 Nannospalax galili
AAAAAAAAAAGTTGTGCTGTAAAGTATTCCTTGAGAAATGTTTATAACTCTATGAGAATGTAAATAGTTTCACAGTAATTGTTTTCCAGTTAGAATATTCTAACTTAATTGCAGCGCAGTCTCTTTAATTTCTTGTTCATTAATTTTTAACTAACTTCATAAAAGAATAAGAATAAAAAAATGTGATTTATTTTAGAAAAAGTTACCTGGACTGCTGAAAAGAATGTATATTCCACAGCTGTTGGATGAAATATGCTATAAACATTTATTAAATCGACTTATTCTATGTTGTAATTTAAAAAAAAATTTTAGGATGCAATTAAAACTTGAATTTAGGTGGAAATTTAATCACTGAATGTGTATTTTAGGAAAGAAAAAAAATCTAACTCAATAATGTAAGTTTTTACCTTGGAAACTAAAAAAAAAATAGTAAGTAATAAAAACCTGAATAGAAATTAATAAAATTGAAAATAGAGAAACAGTACAGATCAATGAAACCAAAAGCTGGCTTGTGAAAAGATCAATAAAATTAAGTTATAGCTGGTTGAAAGTAAAATTGAGAGAAATGCAAATTACTAGTACCAAGAATGAAAGACCACACTATTAATCTCAATCAAGATAATAATGAATGAATATGACAAGTCACTCTATGCCTGCAGGTTTGAACCTAGATGAAGTTGACCAATCCATTTAAAGATAAAACCTATCAGAACCCCAACAAGGAGAAATACAGAATATGAATATGCCTGTATCATTACAGAAATTAAATCAGTAATTAATATTCTAAAGGAGAGATTAATAACCTTTTAACAGAGTACAAGACTCAAATGAATTCACTAGTGACTTGTACAAACATTTAAAGGGAAATTAAATAACTTCTCGGTAATCTTGTTCAGACAAAGAAAGCAGAGGGAATACTTCTTGTTCTATAAGCTCAGTATTCTCCTAATATAAAAAAAGACAGAGAAATCATAAGAAAATTTCCTACTACAGACCAATATCGCTCATGAATATTGTTTCAAAAATCCTCAAAAATATAAAAGCAAATTAAATTCAACAACATATAAAAATGAACATAGTGACCATGTGGGATTTGTTCTAAGTCTGCAAGGATGGTTCAATATTCAAAATCACTTAATGCAATTCATGATATCAATAGGCTAAAGAAGGAAAAACATATAACATCAATAGATGCAGAAAAAGCATTTGACAAAAATCCAATACTTATCCATTATAAAGACTCTCAGAAAAGTAAGAATAGAAGAGAAACTGGTACAGATATCCTCAAAAAAGCCTACAGCTAGTATATTTACTAGTGAAAAACCAGATACTGTATTAACTTGTTAACATTTCTGGCTTCTTAACATAACAGGCTGATCCTGCTCTGTGGCCAGAGAAAACTCTCACACAAGGAAGAGTGGGTGACAAAAGAGGCTGGGCAGAGCATCCTTTCCTCTAGGACACATGGAATACTTAGCAATAAAAGCAGTGATAAGAAGCTAAAGTTTTCCCTCAGGACTGAGAACAAGGAAAGAATTTCTTATCACACGTACCCAACACCATAGTCAATGAAATAAAAGACACAAGGTTAGTATCTAAATTCAATTGCTTTCATGTATCTTATCCCGGCAATGAACACACAGAGCTTAATGGCAAAAGCATATGCCATTATATTAGAAAAGAAAAAAAGTACTTAAAAATAAAGGTAATGGATTACACAGAAGTTATACATTTAAAAAATACAAAACACTGGCAAACACACTTACTAAAGAACTACAAAGTTGTGTGTGGGTGTGTATGTAGAGAGACATCTTACCTCCATGGATGAAAGACACCATAAAGTTAATGTGTCCATTTTTCCAGATTTAATATATGGATGCAATTCAATTTCATTTGAAATTGCAGCAGGTAATTCTTTAGGTATGCACAAAATGGTTTCAGAGTTCCCAAGAGAAAAGACCCAGCCTGTGTAACACAACGTTGGGGCATGGGGGCAGAGGGGGCAAAGGCAGAGTACTGGCACTACTTAATTTCATTGATGAAGAAATGACCAAAGCATCAGCAGAAGAGAACAGAGGACTCAGAAACACCCCCATAAGTGTAGTAAACCAAACTTGTCAGGGTGCCAGAGACAATTCAAGGGGGAAAGAGACAGTTTTCTCAGCAACTGGTAGTGGAAAAACTAAACCTCCAAACGCAAAAACAAATGACTGTGGACTCTGAGATCACACCTTTCAAAAGAACAAACAAACAACTGACCCAGAATGGACCACATACTAAATGTAAAATGCAAAGCAATAAGCCTTTAAGAGATAACATGAGAGAAAAATCTAGGTGACCTCGACTTTGGTGATGACTTTTCAGACGTAACAGAAAAGAAAATCAAAGTTACAGTTAAACATCAGTAAAACTGACAACTGTTCTATAAAAGATGCTACTCACAGACTGAAAAGACCAAACTATGGACTGGGAGAAAATCCAAAACGAGTATCTCACAGAGGACTTGGTGGTGAAATAGTCAAAGAATTCTAAAACTTAACAACAAGGAAACAATTGAACTTAAAAGTGGTCAAAAGATCTGAAAAGATGCCAAGAGGATGCCCAGATGGTATGTAAGCACATGAAAGGAGGCTCCATCATACACCACCAGGAAAAGGAAAATGCAAATTAAGACAATGATAAGTGCATGCCTATTAGAGCGGTGCACATGTAAAGCATGAACAGCCCCAAATGCTAGAGAGAATGAACAGTAACAGGACCCCCATTTATTGCTGGGGAGAATGCAAACTAGTAGAGGTGTTTTGAACATTTGTAGTTCATCACAAACTAATCATACTCATGCTATAAGATTCAGGAGTTGTGCTTTTTGGAATTGACCCAAATGAGTTAAGAACTTGTACCTCCACATAAACTTGTACATGAATGCTCACAGAAGCTAATTCTTAATTGCCAAAACTTGGAAGTGACCGAGGTGTTCTTTAGTAGATAAATGGATAAACAAACTGTGCTGTAATGAGACAATGGAGTATTATTCAGTGATAAAAAGAAATGAGCTAGCAAGCCACAAAAAAGACATGAAGGAAACTCAAATGCATGTTGTGAAGTGAAAGAAACCAATGTGCAAAGGCCATGTGCAGCATGGTTCCGATTATATGATGTTCGGGGAGAAGTAACACTATGGAGAAGAGGAAAAGATCTGTGGTTTCCAGAGGTTGGTGGGTGGGGGATGGATGAGCAAGCTGAGGACAGAGCACAGAGGATTTGGAGGGCAGCAAAGCTGCTCTGTGGGAAACAGTCAGTGGTAGACACAGGACATTATGCATTTGGCAAAATACGTGAAGTGTCCGCAAAGAATGAATTCTGACATAGACTGTGGGTTAGTTAACAATATTCATCATTATTTGTTCAGAAGTTATAATACATATATCACACTTAATGTATAATGTTTATAATAGGGAACTCAGGGTGGAGGTGATGAGGTATACAGGACATTCCTGTACTTTACGCCTACTTTTCTATAAACTTGCTATAAAACTAATTTAAAAGAGGGGAGTCCATTCCTGGCATTGGGTTTTTTCTTTGCTGGGGCAATGTCCTCCTGTTAAAGGTAACTTTTAATCTCTTTTTATAATGTTTCTGTATATACTTAAGAAGCTTCTTTATGACACTTTATAAAGGCCTTTAGTGATACTTATTCCTCCCCATATGCCCTCCTCTGCCTTGCCCTCCCATTCCCCACCCCATTTAACCCTTCCTACTCCATCTCTCTTTACCCTATATGTCACGTATTCTATCTCCCCTCCAATGAAGCCTCCCCCCAATGAAAGTCGTTTACTAGTTCCTTAACTTCTTTGGATTTTCCAATTGAAACATAGATATCTAAGGATTCAAAACTAGCATTCACTTATGAGAGAGAATATGTAACATTTATCTTTCTGTGTGTGGGTTACCTCATTCATAGTGACTGTTTCCAGTTTCCGTTCATTTACCAAAAATTTCATTTTTCTTAACAGCGGAATAATATTCCATTGTGTAAATGTACCATACTTTTGCTATCCATTCATCAGTTGATGGACATCTAAGTTGTTTCCACTTTCTGGCTATTGTGAATACAGCAGCAATGAACAAGGATGAACATATATCATCACTGTAGGACATAGAGTCCTTTGGGTATATGTCCAAGAGAGGTATGGCTGGATTGTATGGCAAATCTATTTCAAGCTTTTTGAGTAATCTCCACACTGATTTCCATAGTGACTGCACCAATTTTCACTCCCACCACTGGCCTACATGCAGAGAATAAGAGACTGTAGAGCACTTATTCCTGAATAGCACACCTATATTAAACTTCTGTCTCTCAAGGCTCAGGGATCATTGTGGAAGAGAGGGCAGCAAAATTCTAAGAGCCAGAGGTGGTGGATGACCACAAGGAAACAGGATTCTCCAGACAACTAGGCAGTTACTCATATGAACTCATAGCAGAGGTGACAGCATGCAAAAGTCCCATATTAGCTCAATCGAGACAAAATTCCAGCATAAAAGTGGGGAAATGAACAGGAAACTCCAACCCTCGCTAAGGAACTTTTGGCAACTGATAGCTCTTGGTAGGGGGAGAGCCAGTCTTCTTTAAGGGTGTGGTTCTGGGTAGGTTAACCAGACTCCAGTAGATGAATCCACACCGAGGATACTTGGGGACACAAGTTTGACTTGATAGGCCTTGATATATCTCTATTTATCTATCTATCTGTCTATCTATCTATCTATCTATCTATCTATCTATCTATCTATCTATCTAAATCTATATATCTATCTCTATCAATCCTCTATTGATAATGAAGTGCATGAAATCAGATGGGGGTGGTAAGGGTGGTGCAAATAGGGCAGGAGGCCTAAATATGATCAAAATACATTGCATAAAATTTATAAAAATTCAATAAAAATGTTTTAATGTATTTAAAATAAATTAAAGTCTCATGTGTGTAGGTGTGTGTGTGTGTGTGTGTGTGTGTGTGTGTGTGTATTTTCCTAGTTTCTCAAGTTTTAGAAAGTGTGTCTTGGTTGGTAGGAGTATGCCAGTTGGGTCCATGTTAACTTCTGCCTCCACTGCTGTGGACCTGATTGCTTTCAGATGCACAAAGCCCCTGACCTGGACACAGTGTGATAGGCCAGATCAGGACATAGTGTCTTGTGCTTGGCATCTGGGTTCCAGCTGTCATTATCCCCAGCCCTTAGGCAGATCTAGAAAGATGAGGAAACTCAACCAAGGTCACAGAGTTTGTCAGTGTCAGAGTTTAAAGTAGAAATGGACTCCTATTTTGCAAGGAGGAGACAGGCCCCCTAAAGAGGTTGGCCTATCCCTAGTCTGATGAGACATCCTGGTGGATAAATGTCTCAAGCCAAAACTTCAAAAATGGCCTCACCCAGGCAGGGTTCCACAGTGCTGTGAGAAGCAAGGTTGTAGGTATATAATGTACAACACAATGATTGTAGAGCCTGCAATAGGCTGCTTTGCACTTAGCAAATAGCATCACTGTAAGCCATTTACCTAAAACACCTACCAGTCACACTGACAACAACATAGACCATCTTCTTTTCATCATCACGGAAGGCTCTCCATCCTCCCAGGTGTCTTGTAGGTCCCTGGCCTCCAGCCCCATTCCCCAGCTTCCTCTGATAATGTTGCTCCTTGACCTTCAAGGACTTACTCTGGATCTTCGCATTCTATTCATGTTTTAAAGAGCTTTCCTTCCAGCTACTATTTCTGGATTAAACGAAGTAAATAAATAACTCCTTGTTAGAAAGATATGAAAATGGCAATTCTGACCACTCTCTTTCTCTTGCTTCAATGATGGTGAAGCATTCTGCTTTCACAAGGGCACATTGGGAGCTGGGATAATGTTTTCCTCATGATTATGCAACCTCAGATGACTTTGAAGCCATTCATTGATCACAACAAAAACGCTAACAAATTTTTGGATACTTGTCTACCTGCCCACCTGCCTTCACTGTTTCTTCTGAGAAGACAGACTGGAACTTTCCTATCTGAACAAACACCACACACTATTTGATAACTAGGTGCAGGTAGATATGGTGAGAAGATGGATGGACAGGTAATATCAGCTTAAAATGATAAATATAGAATGTGGATTTACTCATAAATTAAATTGGTATCTCTGAGCTTTGAAATAAATTAGATTCAGCAGGCTAGAAGGAACTGTGTATTCTAGAGTGTTTCCAATGCCCAGGGATTCAAGATAAGGTCTGATTCTTCCCTCCATCTGTGAAAGAACAAATCATAACCAACCTGTATTATATGATTCTTTTGTAGGATCAAACTTATGGACACAATCAGAAAGCCAAACACTAGCACTTCCCACCCTCTCAAAACTGGCTACAGGCAAAACCAAAGATGCCCCCAATTTGTGGCTGAATTCCACCTCTTTTTCTTTGATCTCCAGGAGGAGTCAGTATGTCTACAAGGAGAGCCCAGGTCTTGCCAAACCTCAGTGACCATCCTGAAACATTCAAAGGCTTCCAGACACACAGCAAATTGAAGTGTTCTGACTGCATATGGACACAAGTTTTAGAGAAATGAAAAGCAAGAGTACAAGAGATCTGGAGGTATCTGAAGGACCACATTTTGGCTGATTTCAAGTAAATTCCAGCCATTACTAATAATTATTTAAGGTGATCCTGAGGAGTTACATGTGTCAATAAAATTTGTACAGAATTATGTGAGCCATGAACCATTTCAGATATGCCACAAATACACGTCTAAGCTAGAAGAAACCATTCGATCTACCTGTTGAATTTTTTGTTTTGTTTTGTCTGTTTTCTGTGATTAGCTTTGGCAGGCTGCTGTCAGAATACATGATTTTTTGTTTGAGTGTATGCTTGTTTTCTACAGAAGACGAAAACGTTTAAGTCAAGCAAGAATACAAAGGTAAAGATTTGGCGTCAACTGCTTACAATCCTGAGAAGTAAAAGAACTTTGATGGGGATGCATGAGGAAGGCCTGCTACTCAGAACCGGGAGGGCTGCCCAGTGACATCACACATTGTTCATTATGGGACGAGGGTCATTACTGCAATACCAGAAGCAGTGTGACTGCGCCATGCCAAGGGAAATGACACAGACATGCACACAGCATCTGCACAGTGCAGAGTGTGTCCATATGGAGGAAGTAAGATTTATCTTCAGGGAAGTCACTTTGCACCCTAGGAAGCCACAAGCAAGGAAAATCTTTGCCCTGGCTACACATTCAACTCTGGACACAATTTACACTTCAGGCAGCTACTAGCTAAAGGATGCTAATCTCCACTCTGTGGAGAGAATGGTACAGAGAGTGACAAGCAACTTGTTGTCTATACTATATGTATGGTGGAGACGTAGGCACAGAGGCACATGAGCAGTTTGCTGTCTCACCCACAAAGAGGCAGTGGTCAGGAGAGCTAAGACTGAAACTCTCTAAGACCGTCTTTCTGTATCACTAAGAAACAGTGACATGCAAACCAGCACTCCCTGGATTGGAGGACTCGTTTAAAGATTTAGTATTTTTGCTTATGTGTAGTGTGTGTTTCTGTGGAGGTATGTGCACATCAGTGCACAGGCCCTCAGAGACCAGAGGGCAAGGTGTCAGATTCCCTGGAGCTGGAGATAAGCAGGTGGTTATGCTGCCTGCCTTCGGTAATGGGAACTTCACTCCCATGCTCTGAAAGAGCAGTAAGTGTTTTTAACCACTGAGTCATCTCTCTGGCCCCCAGGCATCCTTTTATTACCCCAAAGTCATTTCACTCTGCTATATCAGATGCCTTTTGCATGTGGGAAGATGAGTATCTTCTTCATAGCTGAGTGCAAGGTGCCCAGACACTGAGGCATGTAAAACTCTGCTGACTTCATCTTGTATTACCAGTTCACATTCTCAGTTCACAGGGCAAGCTACAGGTTCACCCCTGATGCTGGAAATTCTGGAACTTTGTAGGGAGAACCACTGTCTTCTCACTGGCTGACTTGGGAGTATGGAATGTTATGCTAAAAATGCAGATGGCGGGGCTGGAGAGATGGCTCAGCAGTTAAGAGCACTGGCTGCTCTTGTAGATGACCTGGGTTCGATTGATTTCCAGCACCCACATGGCAGCTAACAACTGTCTGTAACTCCAGTTACATGGAATCCAACGCCCTCTTCTGACCTCTGCAGGTTCTGCATGACATGAGTGCACTTACATACATGCAGGCAATACACTCATACACATAAAATAAATAAAATAAAATAAAATGAAATAAAATGAAAAGATTTTTAGAAATGCAGATGGCCACTGAAATGACCTCATTAATGTGCTTTATTGTGATAAAGCGATGGTGAAGAATACCCTGGAAGTGTGAGAGGCAAGTGTGGCCTTTGGGAAAAAGGTGGGAGAGAATCAATGAAGACTAGATCAGATGCAGCGGAGAGATACATCTGACATTTCAGTAGCTGTTGTAAAACCATCTTTGTTCAGACACAAAGTTTTTCCAGATATCCACTGGCATCATCCTGCCTGATGAGGATGAACTGCCTAGATCGGATCTTGCCCCACAGGAGGAGGGAAACCTGATGTTCTCACCTCTACCTCCTGTGATTCTTGCTGGTGTCAAGGTGGCCCAATTGCTACTTTACTTTCTTCTGAATCGTACTGATTTTTGGGCTTTCATATCCTTCCTCTGTGTCTTTTCTCCTCCTCACAGTGGGGCAAGCCTATTTACTTTTGATCTCTCTCCGTCACTCTCATCCACACCAGGCAGTCTTTATTTCCTCAAATACTTATTCAGTCTTTACTGATTACCTGACATTAGATGAACCCTAAAGATACAAAGAAGAGCCAAACAGACTCAGGTCAGTGGGAAGACAGGCAAGGAACAGGTAAACAAACAATCTTGTAGATGACTAAAATTTATTTAAGTGTTCTACAGGAAAGAGGGTTTTATGAAAAGGAGACCTGACCTGGTTTGAGAATATGATGTTTACACTGAGATCTGCAGGATGCAAAATATTGAGCTGTATGACAAAGGAAATGTCATATGCAAAGGCCCTGTGGTGAGAAGGCTCAGCTAGAGGGAGGAACAGAAAGACTGGCAGAGTTGGGGCATTTACCCCCTGCTGTGTCTGCTCATGATCAACCTCACACATCATGCAGTTCCTCTTCTTCCTTCTATAGCTGCCTACTGCACAAGGATAGCCTTCCTGCTCATGTCAGAAGAACATCATGCTCTCAGTCTGTCTCTGAGGAAGCCTCTGAGCAACTTGTTTTGCCTTTATGACTCTGGTTGATACCCAGCCATCTATTCTTTCTATCTTTTGGAACCTGACCTTTCTCTTTTTACAGGTCCACCTAGCTTCCATCCTCCAGCCCTGTCCTCTCAGGGCAGCATCTTATGATGAAAGCCTCCTCTTTTGCCTACAGTAACTGGTGAAATGTAGAAGTGTGCTGAGTCAAAAATAGTCCCTAGTCCAGAAAGGAAAGGTGCCTACTATAGCCATTAGAGCCCTTGGATAGGTCTTTTTAACTGAAGCTGTGTAAAGGGTACCTTTCCTCCTAGAAGCTGAGCAGAAGGATGTGGGCCAATGTACCATGTTGACTGCAGGCCTAAGGAAAGCAGACTGAGAGAACAAGACTAGTATGAGGACAAAGCAGTCACAGGATACTCCAGACTCCTACCCACACAGCTTCTGGAGGCACCCGGCCTGAAGCAGGGGTTGAGAGACATCCTTTTAGTGATGCTCCAGCAATATGAGCCAGTGTTACCCCCAAGAGCAACTTTGAACAAGAATTCTTTCTCTACTCACATGTGAAGTGCAAGAGACATGCATAGGAGTCATGCTAAGCAGTGCCAAGATCACGATTTGAAATTCTGTTGGGCCATTTTGGTTGTATTTTTCAAGAAATTTGAAGTGACTATGCCTAACTTTCAAATAATCATGGGTTAAACAGAAGGCCCACTGGCGGGGGGCGGGGGGCGATGAAGCACAGATCCATTTCTGATGCGATCTTTTTCCACCTGTGTAACTCTGGGGCCAGACACTGAATTTCTCTGGGTCTTGGTTTCCTCATCTGGGCAAATGTAAGTTTATTCGATATGTCTTATGTCTACAACAAATATATATATATATATATATATATATATAATGTTAATGATTCTTACTCTATCAGTGATCTAATGAACTGGAAGGCGTCAGTACTCAGAATAGTATCTTCCACAAGATACTCAACTCAGTAAGTGCTCACTATTATTGCCTCTATGATTGGGTTATGAACTAGGGAAGACCTCAAAGCAGTCTCCATACCAATCTCAAGTCAGTACTTGCAGGAAGTTGGGTCGAGGACACAGAGTTTCAGATGATTAAGGTGTAGGCCCAAGAGACAAGTAAGTGAATGTCCAATTTATTATGTCATTCGTTCTTGAAGCCAGCATGAGTGTTACTCTAAAGAGAGATTTAGGCAAACCATCAGAAAAATTTTCTCTGTTCTATGTTCTTCCTATATCCAGCGATAAGGGAAGCCTACAGAGTCTCAGAAAAGGAAACTACAGCCACCTACAAATTTTGAATCACATGCCAGTGCCTGCCTAGGGGGCACTCCCACAGGCCACCCACCTGGGGAAACAGATCTAAGGTTGACCATGAGGACTTTACGTGTATATTAACTTGACTGAGACACCCTCAAATGCTCACTTCTCAGCTGTGAACACAGCATGTAGCCAACGAGACCATTCTAGATTCCATATGCTTTACTGGAGACACAAATTCGTCCCCAAATATTTGTCCTTGAAATTTCACTTATTGCTATAGTACAGACTATAAGTGCTGACAATAATGTCTTATTATTAAATTAAAAGGTTTTGTATGTTTCTTTGGGCTGCAAATGTAAAAAAGTAAAACAAAAATGAAAACTAAAATCATGTATACAAGATAGTGGATGCGTGCAAACAGTACAGTACGGTTTTGGGGTGGGTGCTGCTGTGCACATTTTACAGAAGATGAATCTCAGGTTCTGTAGAGCTCAATAAGCTTCCCAAACTGGTCCAGATGGAAAATGGCTCAGCTAGGATGTAAATCTTGGATTGCTTCATTTGGAAGCCAAGTACCACACTAAAACTCTAGGAGACAGCTAAATGTCCCAGATTATACAGAAATCATTTTAACCACAACCCCACCCTGCCCACTATGCCTCACCTGTTTCTGTCATAGACCTTTCCAAAAGAGAGCCAAAAGAGAGACTGCAGCATCTTGCCATAGGTTTGAAAATCCAAATCTGGAGTCATTAGATCACTTGATGAAAATGCACTTGTGGAAGGATGCAGACTCTCTTGTGCAGTGTCAACATGAAGGAAAGACAACTCTTGGCTACTGTCAGGATAACTCTGGGTGGTTCAATGACTTCCTAAGGTAGAAGATGGCATTGCTGTGTGGTGCTGGAAGGAAAGAAGGTAGACTTCCCTTCTAGTGCATAATTTGAATTTTCCTCCCCCTGCATATGTGATTTTCTAATGAGGTATTCCATTAGATTCATTTTTTTCTAGGAAAATTTTCAAAAAGAGCTTTAACTGTAAATCCCTTTCTGCAAGACAGTAAAATCTTCTTAAGCTATAATTAGCCAAGAATAAGTAACCACTCAGAGATACCTGTCTTGCGTGTGTAGAGGAGCAGGTAAATGCCACGCTATACTATAGGTTCTATGAACAGCTAACATTTCCCTCTTTCTAAACAAATAATGAACTCCCATCAAAATGTCATTTGTCATCAATGTTAACAGTAGAAACTAGTTTTCTACAAAGTACTTCATCTATCCAGCAATGGAAATGTTATTCCTACAGTGTAAACTCTCTTGGGCCAAGGTCATCTGAAAAATATTTTAAAATTAGTTTTTACTACGTGCTTAGTCAGAGTTCTTCCCATTCATACCTGATTCGGCTGCCCGTTTCTCCCTCTAAAGCCTTCCAGGCCCTGAGAATGGAGTAACCAGAAGAGACTCATGGACTCCTGGTTCATAGACTTCTGTGGGAGAAGAAAGTTCTGTGATTCCTTGGTTTTAGTGTCCATAAAGTATACCAAAATATAGGGATTTCTATGAACAAAAACTTAGTCCTAAATATTTATCTTGTTTGAGAAATCACTGGAGGATTGGCTTGAAGATGTCCACGATCTTGCCTACAGAAAATGATTCTGTATCATGGTCTTTGCTGACCTTAGGAGGGACTGTCAGCCCCAGGGTCAGCCAATTCCTAAAGATAGTGAGCAAATGACTCAGAAGTATACTTTTGAAATATACCAAATATACCCCAACTAATCTAGAGCCCATGCCCCAACCACCTCTGTACTGGATTTTTCACATTTTATTTGGGGGGGCCAGCATTCACTTGTCCTAAGTACCCTATGACCAGGTACTCAAACCCTAGGAGACAGTCCTATATCCCAGAGCCCGCAGAAGTCATTTAAACCACAACCCTAAGTCTACCCACTCTCCCTCAGCTGTTTCTTCCCATGGGAGTCATATGAAGGCTCTTGCCTACTTTTCTCTCCATTCCTGTGCTGGTCAACTCTGGGGTTGCCCTGTGTGGCTTTGAATAGCATGGTGTGCCTCTTCTTGGTACTGTAACAAACTATTTTTCAACAGCAATCATTGAAGTGTTGCTTCATCATACCTTAACTTTTATATTAACACATTGCATTTCAAAAAACATGGGAATCTCCACCAATTCACTCTCCCAAAATTCCATAGCATATCCTGCCTCCCCCAAACCAGTAGAAAAACTTGGATGGTTTTATCTTTATCTTCCTTCTCAAAGAGGAACACAACCATTGTGATTTTTAAAAAGAAGGAAAAGAATCAAATATACACAGATGAAAAAGTCTTCATAATGTAGAAAATTTACCTAAAATGACCCAAGTTTAGCCACTGCCTGATTCAAATGAAAAACCTTGGTGCATTCTCCCTGTGGAACATTCATTAAGACCATGGCTAGCATGATTTCTGAGGCTCTGTGGATTTTGTAAGCTCATTAGTTTGTAGAAAGCATTCTGTGATTTGACCCAGTTTCAATTCCTAAACTCAGAAAATAAAACATAAATGTTTTATGCACAAGGATTTGGTCATCTGTCATTAGTCTGCTAATAAAATATGGGTGATATTGTCCTACATAGAACTTGAAATGCTCTAGGTGATGTATTGTAGAGAAAAGCCATCTCCCAATAAGTCTTGAAGGAGAAAATTTCCTAGAGAGATAGCTATTGGCACTAGATAAAACATTTGGACCTTAATTGAAGCTACCTAAAGAAAGGTAATATACTTCTGTCATGTCTAAAGTTATGTAAGATAAAGACAATTACATTCACCACCATTCATAGAAAGAACATGGAACACCTGGATTCATACTTTTCACAATTTATAGCAATAAATTTACAGCCGTGTTTTAAGATGCCCCAGTAAGCACATGCTACATAATACATCTGGCTTCTAAGAGCAGGCATTTCAGTCCTCTTCTGAGTCAATGTCCCAGTGCTGAGCAGTCCTCTGCTGCACACCACTCTGTGTTCCTACCTAGTGGGGAGAAGCCCCAGGCTTATTATCGAAGGCTTCAGGCTTTCCTTGCTGGCTTTTGTTGCTGATTTTATTTCACTTATGAATGTCTTCAGGTTGAAGAAAGGCAAGATAGCAATAGAATGAGACATCAAGTTGGAATTCTCCATGAGAATCCTTGGGTGAGAATGGACAGTGAGAGTAAACCCAACAGGCCAAATGAAAGAAGTGCAGAGATGAACAACCGAAGTCTTCAATAAACATCCAGGGACCTTTCCTTGTCTTCTCTGATGAACTGGGCTTTTGCAATCCTAACTCTGGAAATGCTCACAGTTTATTAGGATGATTGATAAGAGTACATATAAATATCTGTTTGATTTTGTAAAAATGATGTAGAGGAACTGCTCTTCTCAGAACACTTGCCTTGGGGTCTGGCTTTTGCTAGCACCAGGCACGCAAATGATCTCAGTCAGATACCAGCTAAAGGAGTGAATTCAGTCTCTCCCTTTAGATATAGTCACTGAGCTCAGCTTAAAACAATAGAATTTGACCCTTATTTTAAAGGTCCCTAACACGAAATGATTCTATGACTCACTGCAATGTTTAAAGCTCCCCTCAACATCTAGAAAGTCTTTTATTCTGTGGCCTGTCATAGCTTACATCTGACATTTCTCGCTGTTGACAGCAGTATGCCTAGGTGTTGCCCAGCTGGATAGAGAGAAATATCCTTGAATTCAGACAAATAAAACAGTTTGTTAGGAACTGATTATTTGACTGAATACACCTTTTTATTTTTGTTTGTTTAAAGTAAACCTATTTATTGAATGAACTGCTAATTTCCTATTTCTAGTATGAAACTGATTGAGGCCACTCCTGCTGATTAGGACTGTGTTCCATCTTCCTGTTTCTCAGTTTCTTTGGTAGCAGTTTCAAGAGCAGAAGAGAGAGGAGGCTCCAGCAGCTTACCTGGCAGATGACACAGACCTCATCCATTTTACAAGAGGTGAAGAGATCCGTAGCTCCATGGGCAGGATGCTCCCAGTCAGTGCCTGAATATAGAGGCCATACCAAGGGCTCAGGGACCCCCTGATGGTTTTGTTGAACACTTCATAGATTGCACAACCGTCCAAAGGATATTTCCAGAAGACCCACATAGTATCCTTCTTCCTCCTTCACTTAAAGTACAGTGCAATGGTCTGCTGCCTCTCCTAGCCTCCCACAATTCCCTGTTGCTCTATGCAGAAACTTCCTGAATGAAACCCTCGTACATTTCATCTTGTATTTGTATCTGCTGCTTAGGGGACCCAAGCTTGCAAAATGGATGGTCTTGCGATGTCAAATGGGGGGGTAGGCCAAAGGCACAGTCAGTGTCCTCAGCCCTTCGTTTCTAGTGACTGACCAGCCAGGTGAGATCTTCAACAGCTGAAGAAAGATGGCTCTGTGGCCCTTATCTCAAAGCCAGCGTCAACTGTTTCTTTCATCCCTGGTAGAGATGGCCTGGCTGGACTGATATCCTGACGGTAGGTAGAGGGTAAAGGGCATGATCCTGTGGAGAACTCACTACCGGCCAGGATCAAATAAGGAAGCATAGAGCAGTGTTGGAGGGTGCTTCTGTGTGTGTCTGTGTATGTGCACACATGTGTCTAGGTGTGCATGTGAACCTGTGTGT
This sequence comes from Nannospalax galili, assembly GCF_000622305.1. NCBI lineage: Eukaryota > Metazoa > Chordata > Mammalia > Rodentia > Spalacidae > Nannospalax > Nannospalax galili. Next base: position 2,756,328 of record NW_008329677.1, read on the forward strand.
GCACACATGATCATACATGTATATTCATGTATGGGCATACACACATAGTGACTTGCAAGTGCATACATACACGTGTATGCATGTCTGTACGCACATACGTATGCATTTTGTGTTCACCACCTGAGGCAGGGGCATCTCAAGGGAGAAGAGTTGCCAACAATCAGCTGTGTTTTTATGCATTACTTTCCCCATTATCACTCTCCCTGAAGGATACAGAAATCCTTCAGCACAGGTTCTGGTTTAAATTTCCACCTTCAAGAGCTGAGAGAACAGCCCTTCCTCCCTGTTACTCTGCTTCTCTCCTCTGTTTTCTCCTTCTCTATCTCCACTCTTTGCCTCCCTCTCCCTGAACATCGCTCCTTCTTCCACTTCCCTCTTTCAGCATCAGGCCCTTGGGTCTGATTGGGACCAAACAAGTTCACGCACTGAGCCAGGAGACCTCTCAAATGATCTTTCAGCTCCAGTCCTGCTTGTTTTATCTTGGGATCCCCCAATACAACCAGGGAGGTTTTGGCTAGTGCTCACAGACACCCCAACCCAAAGGTGGGCTTTACGTCAGCCAACGCTAAATCTCAGCTCAAAGACAGGATTCATGTAGAGTGAGGGGTGGGGAAGTGAGACCACAGAAGTCTCTCTTGCTTGTGCCCATCAAGCTTCAGCCTCCCTGCATTCTTGCAGAATACCCTTGGGCAGCTGGAAGGTGGTCCTCACATTGCCCTTGACCGTATTATCACTGCCTGGTCTTCCCCTTTTCCTTCACTTGTGCACACAGGCGTTCCTGAAGCTTTAGATTAAAAGTGAGAGAGATTTATTGTGAGGAAATTCTCTCTGCTTTAGGGTGACATAATTTGAAATTCAATGACGAGTTTGTAATCAGTAGCATAGAAGATGATTTTTATGGGTCAGACAGAGTAACTGGAAGTCTGATCACCCATGACCACAGATTTACAATGCCCTTGAATGAAGCGTGTGTAGGATGGGTGCTCAGGGAATTATTTATTTAGTAGGTCAACAGTTGAAGGCAATCCTCTGAGATCCTCAATGCCAAGCAAAGGAATCAGAATACTAAAACGACACAGTAAATTCAAGTCCAATTTCCACAGTTTACCTCATGAGCATGTCTCTTTCCCAGGCTGAATTACATTCACGAAAGAGCAATGTCTCATAAGCATGGGAAACAGAACTACAGGGATGATGGTGCTGCCTCTGGGCATTTAATTTTTATGGCACTCTCTATGTTTTTTTTTCCCCTCTCTAGCGTTTCCACCATAAAAAGGAGGGTCACAGCACTACGAATGCTACATTGGGTAACTCTGAACCAAGAATGTAATTCTCTTTTCTTGAAAGTTATTAGGCTGAGCACAGGAAATTGGCATGTTTGTACATCAGAAGGGGTCAGCTATTGACAGCTTTCTACGGATCAACTTAACAGAGACAAAGGTGAGCACTGTGGGGAGAGTGGAGGTGTTAGAGATCCTCCAAGAAATGAAACTGCCTGCTAATACTTGCAGCCTATCAAAGGGGGAAGTTATTTCAGATTTTTTAAAAATAAAAATTGTGTTTCTAGGACTGGAAATATAGCTCAGTGGGTAAAAATGCTTGCTGTCAAATCTGATGATGTGAGTTCAAACCTTGGGACCCATACTATGGAAGGTGAGAACTCACAGAGCTGTCCTCTGACTTCTATATAGGTACAATAGCATGTGCTTCCTCCCAAATACATAAATAAATAAATAAATAATAAATGTAATAAAACATTTTAAAAGGTTGGAGGTGGTGGTGCACACCTTTAATCCCAGCACTTGGGAGGCAGAGGCAGGCAAATCTCTGTGAGATGAAGGTCAGCTGGTCTACATAATGAGTTTAAGGCCAGCTAGTGCTACAGGGCAAAAAATTTTATTTTACAACATGCAAATTTCCCTTTAAAATAGGGAGGTTAAGAAAACACCAGAGAGAACTTCAAGGGAAGAAAGCAACACATATCCAATGTAGATGAAGAAAATCACAACTGATGTATAGTCCTCATCTGTTCTACATCTGAAATCTTCCTAAGATACACGTAAGGGAATGCAGACACCACCTTATCGACATCACCTTAAAATGGTGCTGTTACCTTCCTTGCCTGAGACCTTAGATCTCAGAAGTGACAGAATGAGTCAGAAGTCAAAACCCTAGTCCGGGGCCTCTTCTGCCTCTAAGGTAAAGCCTATGGGTAGTCCACACCATCCCTACTCCTCAAAGAGAATTCATAGGAGATATCGAACTGTAGCTTGGTCAGCAGCACTGGAAGATCTATCATTTGAGGGAAGACCTATCATTTGTAGGCAAATTCCAGTAATAAGACACCCCTATCCAGAAATCAAAGTTGTTCCACATGCTGTTCTCAAAGTGAAAATTTCTCTTGCTTGCTAATGGTGCCCTTGTGAACGGAAGTTCTCTGAAGAAGGTACAGCATCTAGATTTAACAACCTGTCGATTGTTTGGATTTGGCTGGTTACAGCACTGTGATTTTGGGGAGATGGGTTTCTGCTCATGTGACTAGAATGTAGAAATGGGTAAATAACGTAGACTAGATAGAGTATAAGAAAGTAAGAATTTTAAAACATATTTTATTTTATGAGTATGAGTGTATTGTCCCTATGTGTGCAATGCCTGCAGAGGTCAGAGCAGGGTGTCAAATCCCCTGTAAGTGCAATTATGGACAATTGTTTGCTGCCTTACGGGTGCTGGGAACTAAACCCAGGACCCCCGCAAAAGCAGTCAGAGCTCTTTAATGTAGCACTCTCTCCAGTTCCGTAAGAAAGTATTTTTAAAAGCTGGTACTAAAATAAACAAACCCTAAAGAGGGCCATGTTATACTGCTGTTGAATTGTTGAGTTTTGCAATTATTTGTGTAATGCAGATATGAGGAGCCCGGCACTGCTACAGCCCAGATGTATTTCTGCAAACACACAGCATTTGCAGTCCGTGAATGAATGGCTGTTTCGTATATGTGTCATTGTCTATTTAGCATATGTACAGGTAGCAAAATTTTTGCTGACTTCTAAAAATATGCAACTGTCCACTGAAACTAAAGCAGTGAATGCCCAGGCCCCACCTTTGGCTGAAAACATGACCTTCCTTCTGGATGGAAGATAGGGACTCCTTTCTGAGAAACTGTAGATCTCATAGGAGCATGTGAGAGAGCTGATTCCCACTGTCTTGGGATCCTCAGTGCCTCTGGTAAAAGATCTTTATCTCCCTGGGTCTCCCCAGGACAGGCCTGTGAGAGAGATATGAAGACAGGTGGAACCTTCAGCAGACTGCAGCGCCCAGGAATGGTGCCATAAAGGTCCTTCTCAGCAGCCTGTTCCCAGTGCTTCACACTATAGTCAAAGCCACACCATCTGACACTGGTGGAATACCTTAACATGAGAGGTATCCTAAACGCTAGGAAACAAAGTCAATCTATTTTTCAATGATGTCGCACTACACTTTGCATGATAGACTCAATATATTGGTTTTTGGCTCTCTAGATGTTTCTTCAGATGAAACCCTCAAGTTTAAGGCAAGAAGTGCACTTGTTGTTCTGAGGAAAGCCAAATCAATCCACTGGCTTCCAAGCATGTGGAGTTTGGGGATAGACTGCAGGCATGTACTGATGTCATCCAGCACTGTGCTCTTCACATCACGTTCTCCTGAGGCAGGAAAGTAGAAGCAGGGTAGAAAGCCTGGATGTGCTCAAAGTCAAGAAGGACCCACCAAGGACACCTGATATGACCTCAAAGGTCTCCCTAGCCAAAATTTGGGACAATTTGAACACCGAAAAGCATAATACCATCCATTAATTGGATTAAAATACAGCAAATGAATAATTAATAACACGAGTCTACAATGATGACTTTTAAGGGGTATGGAGGGAGTTTTTCTTTAGAGAATTCCAAACAACAAACTGGGAATGGAGGTTTTGTGTTCTTGCCCTCAATTAGAAAGGGTTAAGTGCATCCTTAGAGAGATTAGGCCGACAAAACTAAGTGGAGTTTTTAGCATAGCAATTTAGAGACAAGCTGGCATTATGAGCCCTTCACTGTGACACTATAGGTAGTTATATGTGGTGCTTTTGCCAAAAAAATTCAACTCCAATCTAATTATGAGGAAATACATACACATCTGTATAACAGAAGTGCTCTACAAATTGACATTATTCATTCATTTATTTATTATTTTTTGTGATGCTAGGGATCAAATTCATGGTGTCCCATTTGGCTGGCAAATACTGAGACCCACTCCCAGACCTTTTAAAATGTTATGCTGAATTAGTGTCTCACTGAGTTGTCCAAGCTGGCCTGGGATTACAGACTGGTACCACTATACCAGGCTACCAAATGTGATGCCAAACAAGACAAAAAACAACACGAAGATGGGGGAACATTCTACAGAAGAGATAAAAGCCAGGATGTCCCCAGATGTAATGTATCTTCTTTGGCCAGTTTCTAGTCAAAGAACAGGAGACCTAAGATTTCATTTGGAGACATTTCCAGACAAGGCATTTATCCTGTGTGGAGTTTAGTCTGAAATTAGTTTAAAATATCAGATAACAGATACAATATGTTCAGGTCCACAGGTGTGATGATTGCTTTGTTCTTGTGTAGGAAAATGTCCTTCTACTAACTGATGCTCAAGCGTTTACTCATGATGCCCGAAGTTCCTGAAAAACATTCAGAGAGAGAAGCCAATATGGCACCTACTAACTAGCTGGGAATTCAAGTGTAGGGCACTCAGTACTTTACTAGAGGATTCTTACGTGTTTCTTGTAGTTTTGGAAGTTTTAGAGTACAACACTGGAGCCAATGGGAGTAAAGCCTCAATTCGTTAAAAAAGGAAATGGTCTTGCATGTTTGGCCCATTCTCAGCTCCCAGATGATTGACTTCCTACTCACGTGCCTGCCTTGCACATTTTTGCTTTAACCACAACCAGCTAGCTGCTTTCCTCCCAGCTCTGTCACAGCTCAGTTGGTTCCTCCCACCATTAAAAAAGTCTTCCTTCTGCTTTTTTTTTTTTCATTTAAACTCACCTCAGACAAAAGTCTTTGCTGGACCAATGCCTATTCTGCATATTACCACTCCACTCTCCACTCTCTACCCAAGGCTCAGATGCCTGCTTCTGTTATATCAGGCACTGGGTTGTACTTTGAAATGGACTGTGGACATACCTGAATCCTAACCAGTAAGACCCACAGCTAGAACTGCTTTCCATTGTAACTTTACTAATGTACTGTCAGCCCTGGCCACCAAAAGGCCAGCTTTCCTGCAACATGATACCTCTTCAACCTACATAAGTCCAGCCAGGATCCACTTGCCATCTCTCCCCAATCTCCAGATCTGACCTTTATAAAAGACCCCAAAGAGTGATTTAATGTAGAAGTTACATGTCCAACATTGGCCCCACATTGATTAGGTTTTTTTTCTGTGCCCTACCAATTATTGGCTGTAGGTGGGAAACTTTGACTCATCTGAAATTCACCTGCAGACATTTGACCCTGTCTGCACATAAGGTCTGGCCAGAGAGCATGCTCAGTAGCACACCAAGAGTGACCCTCAATCAACCTGCTTCCTTGGCTCAGGATGGGACAATGCCAAGTTGTGTTTCTTATGGTCTCCTGGAGGTCCCCAGAGGGACAGAGCCCCAGCTTCCCACTAGGGAAATCCCGTTAAGTCTACAGATACGACTTTATATGGGAGCTGCACAGGAATCTTCTTAAACGTGCCACCCTCCCTAAATAGCAGGAATCTGTTTCTCTGGATGCCTGCCCTGGGCCAAGCTCTGGGTAATGCTGTGTTATTAGTAACAACCCCATCTCTGGAAGACCAATATCATTCAGTGCCCAGGGCAAAACAAAAATGGAACCCCTGGGAGCTGAGAAAACAATTGTGCAAATCCTCCTGCTGCTCAGGCCAATTAAAATACCTGGGAGAGGGGGGTCTTCCTTAGCTCATTCTTTGGGAGAGCAAGCAAGCTGAAAAATGTGGAAGTGGCTCGGCTACATTTTCTTTGGTCCTAATGACCACAGCATTTCTCTCAGACTTTTGAGGCCCTTTATCACTTGACACTGTCATTGGCTGCTAGCTTGCAATTTCTGTGGCTGGGGTTACAGGACCCAGGCAGGAAAAGCTGGAGGAAGAGAGATGTTTGGTTTCTCAAATGTCTCTCTTACACAGTCTGGCTGGTCAGTCAGTACAGCAGAAGAAATGGAACATTCTCTTATCTGTTAAAGTAGCTTTTTTGTGGTTTACAACACAGAACTCCTTTTGGCCAGTCCAGTTGGAAGAGGGGCAAGAGCATCCTGTTTGTCCTGTGTATGCTATATCCACAGTCCATCTGCAAATATACCCATTTTATAGCTGTGAGGGGGGTTGAAGAGGCTGGGAAGGAGGTGACAGAGGCCAGGAGGTGACAGAGTAATCAATCATTACGATTTAATGACACAGCAACTCTCATTCTATGTTAGGTCTGCAGGCAAAAGTACTTATATTTCCCTCTGTGGGGTCTCACTGCCACCCCAATTCAGTGGGCAGGGCTTTATAAAGAAGTGAAATAATACTTGCTTGCAATAGGGACTTCTGGCTGTAAATTTTATTTATTTTATTTTATTTTATTTTAACTTTCTTAGAGGTGTGTGGTTACTCATTAGAAACATCTGGGGGCACTTTTAAAGCTCTTGTGCCAGGACTCATCGCAGACCAGTTCTTCCTTGCTCAGGGGATGGGATGGAAGCCATGAGTGTTTTTAAAAGTTATCCCTCTTCCCCAGTGAACTAAATGTGCAGCCAGGGTCTGTAATTACTGTCAGCATTCTCACCAAAGCTGCCTGGACAGGGGCAGGATTAGTTCTGATTAAGAGCTGGCCGCAGGGGATGCTGAGCTCTGGAGGGCAGCCCCAGTCAGAACCCAGGCCCCTGCTGGTCTACTGAGCATAAGTGTCCCATTTCTTCCTGCAGTACACTGGCCCCACCCACCAAAATGCTTGCTTTTCTGACACATGATGTCTGCTCAACCTAGGTAAGTTCCTCCTGGATCTGCCAGTCCCTCTCTCCTCAAGCTCTAAATCTGAGCTGTATAAAAGATCTTCTAAGAGTGATTTAGTGTAACAGTTATATGCCTGTAATTGGGATGATGTTGCTCTGGTTCTGCTCTGAGTCCTGCCATGTACTGGCTGGATGTGGGAGACCTTGACTCCCCTAAAGACAGCTTGATCCTATCTGAACATGATGTCTGGCCAGAGAGCATGCTCGGTAGCACTCCAGGAATGACTCTCAACTAACTGAGCTGTTTCCTTGACTGTGGATGAGCAAACACTGAGGCATGTTCCTCACAGTCTCCCAGAGGTTCCCAGAGAGACTGAACCTCAGATGCTTACTGTAGTTATGTTCTCTCTGATACTGATGCTCTTCCTAAACTCAAACTCTGGTCCAGGGTCAGGTCAGGATCTGGTTTGGGTCAGGTTCAAGTCAGAAGGAAACAAAACTAAACATTGTAAGATCTGGAGTCAATGTCTCAGCCTGCTGACTTCTATCCCTAACAGCCCATGGACCTGAACAGAAGGGAGGTATGCACACTGCCACACTCCCCACTTTGGGGAGAGATAGGAAAGGACAGTTTCTAGGAAGATCCAACCTAGCAAGTTGTATCTCCTTTCCTGGTTCCTTCACATCCCTCCCCTGAGGTGGCCTGAAGGACAGAAGAACTGGTTCATCTGATAGATGGGCAGCTGGCCTCACCTTCTAGCATCCTTCTGGGCAGAAATTCAGGAACTTTCCCTTCAAGGCACCAGGGCACTCATTACATATTGAATCAAGCACTTGCCAAAGATTATGCCAGCTCTCTAGTCCCTGTACTCAATGTAAACTGCGCCTCAGCCTGAAATATTCTCTTGTATCTTAAATGGCCAGGAACATGAGAGACTGGCTTTTGTTATCTGCAGGAGACGAAATTTGGCAAAAGCACCTCACAGGTGGTGGTGTGCCTTCCATCCAGAGGCACAAAATATTCACTTGCCACTGTGATGTTAGCAACATCAGTGGTCCTGATCTGAATCCTTTATTTCACTGGAGGATGCAACATGATAAAACTCATTTGTTTTCATTCCTTCTTTGTTTCTTAGCCGAAAGACTTATAGAAAGAAAAGTCTCTTCCTATCAACTGTTTGGTAACCACAGTTACGGTTTTACAGGAAAGAAAAAAAAAAGAATGTTTGATTCTTTCTTATTTACCAGCTTTCAAAACAATGAATTGGATCCCTAGCATCTTCCAAAGGTAGTCAATGAGTCTTCCTGTTTTGAAGATATATTACAGACTCATGGTTTGAAACCCACTTGGTGCACTGCAGTCATTATTTTAACGGATGTTGGCAGCATCATACTCTGGCCAGTGGGAATCACTCCAAACTGGCTCCCGAGTCCTCAGACATGACCCAGACTTCAATGACCATTGTCTTGTTTGGTCTGACACAGTGTTCCTCCTTGCATACCTCCTGCCCAAGCATCAACTGTCTCTCTAGACTTGAAGATGGAATAGTATCTGGATGTAATCTCTTTTAATTCCTTGTGATAGACACTCAATAGGTCTTTCAAAGTTAAAAATCCATGTTTGAACATCTTGTATTTTTCTTTGATGATTTCTTCTCCTTTTGTTTGGTATCTATAATACCAATCTGCCTTTTAGATTTTTTTAAGATCAGTACTCTAATTTATCATTGATGTTTTATTATACTTTCTGGGAGATTTCAACTTTATGGTGTCACTATGTTATCGGAATTTTGTGTTTGCTCTTCTGTTTTTTATTTCCAAGAGTTCTATTGCATTCTGTTTGTTCCTTTTTTACAGCTGGCTGTTCTTGTTCCGTGATGAAATAACTCTCTTGTACCCAAGATTATTGATTATTATTTTCCTGTTTCATGTGTGTAACACACTGCCTCTGTTTCTTCCAAGTTCCTTTTGTTCTTGCTTTTTCACTTTAATTTTTTATTCTCCCCGTCAAATGCCGGAAATCCTTAACTGAATCCTCCTGCTTGAGGAATGGCCTAAAATGCTCATTGACAGCTGTTTCTATGGAGGAAGAACCTGTCTCCCAATGGGCTTTGCAGAAGAGTACTCAAATAAGAATCTAGCAATCTCTTAAGAGACTTCCACTGCCAATGTTATATGTGTCTTTTCTTTGGAATTAATCAGTTTCCACCCAAAGGATCCCCTAATTTTGGCCCTGGGGAACACAGGTCTGGCCCCCATTTTTGAGCGCCACCCTGGGGTCTTATCATTCAGTATGACGATTTTCATTCTTCTCTTTGTAGCACGGCATCCCTCTCCCAGGGCCCTCACCCTGGTTTATATTTGAGTCAGAATGTTTCTGGTTCAAGTCAGAGAAGGCATTTTCAGAGATCTCCTGGGGCTAAGGTGGGGTTGGTTTTCTGATTGTATAGCATAGAAAGAGGAAAGCTAAAAGTCCGTTATTGACCTTAATGAAACTCTACTGATTCATGTGTTCTTGTATCTTCTCAATTCTTTATCTTCAGGGATATCTGCACCTTCATTTATGAACCTTTAAATGTTTTTCAGCATGAATCAGTTTGCTTCTAGATGGTTTTTCCCCTTGCATCCTGCAAAAGTAGGGTTCCAAGTGTCTCTGGTCCACTGCTTAGGGTATCACTCTTCCCTCCCCTTGACACTTTGTGAAACTGAGAAGACATTGCTTTTCTGCTCACAAAGTTGCTATAAGGACTGAAAACCCGGACTCAGAAGCTGACACAGATACATGCCAATTCAGTGGTTAGAACACAATTAAAGCCACACCACTGAAAACTGCCAGCCAGTGGCCCACTTCCACCAACACAGCATCATTGTCACAGCTGATGTTACACAGTGGACAAGACACTTCAGAGCTACCTATTGTAGCTGGAGACTGAGAGAAGCTGCTGCCAGAACCAGCCCCCATTCCCTTTCTCCTGTCCTTGTAAGTACAGGTGGATGTGTCTGCCTGACTGTCAAGTATCCTCACCCTGGGGATCTAGGAGCTCAACATTGGCCTTTTGGATGTTGGTGGCTAAGTCTTTCACTAGGGTGACTGTAATGGGAAAATACCCCAACTTGGTAGAAGTGGGTGAGCAATACAATGAAAACCTGCTACAGGCCTGGAGTTGTCGTCTTCCAAAGTGTAACATACTACAGCCTTGAGAACTCAAGGGGTACATGGATATAAGGCACGCATAACATTGGTAGTGGAAGTCACAAATAGCTAAAATATGCAGATAGTATATGGGGGGCTTTAAGAAAGGTTCAAACCAAGTCTTGGGTGCTGTCCTAGTTAGCTTTAACTGCCAACTTGATAGAGCCTAGAGTCGTCTGAGAGGAGAGTCTCAACTGAGGAAGTGTCTAGATCAGATTGGTCTATAGGCATATCTGGGGGGATTGTCTTGACTGTTAATCAGTATAGGAAGGTCAGACCCCTGTGGGAAGTTCCATCCCTAGGTAGGTTACCCTGAACTGTACAAGAAAGTTTGCTGAGCCTAAGCCTGCCTGGCAGCCAGCAAGCAGCATTCTCCACAGTTGTCTGCTTCTTTGGCTGGCGTTCCTTGGTTGGAGGTAATACTGTGTGGAATAGTAAGCAGGCCTGTCCTCAAGCTCTATCCTTGTGTTCCTTTCTTGACTTCTCTGGACTGTTATCTGGAACTATAAGTTGATATAAACCCTTTCTTCCCCCAAGATACTTTAGGTCATGGTATTTTATCATAGCAACAGAAATGAAATTAAGGCGGAGTCTCATCTGACTAGAGATTCACAGAGATCACATCCCAGCTTAGCTTCAGCTACCCAGCTTTCTGGAATCTCAACTGGAGTGGAAGAGACCTTAGTTATGACCACACCCACTGTGTCCTTTCATATTATAGACAACAACCTGCAGGAAGTCAGAATTTGAAGACAAGTCTGCTGAAGTAAGGAAATGTGCCCAGGGATTACTGGGGCTTTAAGGGCTGATCTGGGTTATGTAATAGTTTCTTGACCTCTAGGAAGTTCTGTATGTCAGAACAAAACAGTCACTTGCTTTAAATCCTTCAAAACTGGTGTTTGTCACACACAAAGGTTCTTCTTGGTTCTGATTCATTTTTGTGTAAGTAGCTCATCTTCCTAGTGAATTCCATAATGGCAGGCACTGTAACTTCTGAGTCCCTCATGCTTGCCCATTTACAGAGGTGACAGATGCCACACATGGTAGACACTTTAGGGCACAAATGAAATTACAATTCATCTTCTATGAATGAAATGACCTTCCATCCGCAGCTCTGACAGAACATTTCATAATTGCACAGGATGGTCCTGTCCATACAGAATGTTCTTTCAGTTCTCAGCAAAAGAAAATGGGCAAATGGGTGAATGATTCTGTCTTCTAGGGTTTACATTTGTATAAAGGTGACAAGGAGAGGTTTGTCTCAGTTGGCAGAATCTCATGCTACAAAATAAGTGAAATCTTTAGGTATTCAATAATGTTCCCAATATTTTTCAAAATGGACAAGCAAACTTGGACAAGAACTCACATCTTAATGCAATTTGAGTACTTTAATTACTCTCCATAGTCTATTCCACATGGCTTTTTTATTTTAGAAAAACCCAGACTAATCACTTTATTATGACAGAAACATGTAGGTGACTGTGGTTGCCTCTAAAGAAATGGGTAGAAACACTCTCAGCCCTTTAGTGGGTAGGGTTCTGTTTTCTAAGCCCTCTGTTAACAAACTGCCACAAACAAGGAAGCTTAAAATAACAGAAATGAATCCTCTTACATTTCTGGAGTCTAGAAGGGAGACTCTGTCTTCACATCTTCTAGCATTAGGCATTCTTGATTTATGGAAACATTTCTGTGATCTCTGCTTCTTTTAGATAAACTTGTGAAGGTAACTCAGATAATATTGGAGTGTGTATATATGTGTACATTATTTACATTTATATGATGGAACTGAACCTAGGGCCTTGAAAGTTCTATGTTTCTGAGCTACATCCCCAGCCCATTCTAGGATACTATTAACCACACCTTCTAACATATAAGTTAACAATCATTCATTTTTCCATAGAAGGTACTATTAAGAAGTTTATCTGTGGAAAGACATTTTTCCAGCTAACCACAGGTGTGATCTTAACTAAAAATAGATATTATCAGACTATAAGAATATAAAATATACAGAGAATATAAAATATACAGAGTGACACATAGAGGAGAGGAAAACGTAAAGTTTCAAATAATTAGGGGCTGGTGAGATAGCTCAGCAGTTAAGAGCAATGGCTGCTCTTGCAGAGGACCTGGGTTCGGGTCCCAGCACCCACCTGGTGGCTAATAACCCTCTGTAACACCAGTTCCCTGATGCCCTCTTCTGATCTCTGTGGGCATTGCAGGACTCAGGTGTACTTACATACATGCAGGCAATATACTCATACACATAAAAAAAGTTAAAATAATTACTTATTTTTGAGGAAAGCAACGTATTAGTCTTAGTTCTTTGGCACCCAAGGAAGAAAAGGAAGCTTGCTACAATGAGCTACGTAACTTATGAGTTATTTGTCCACAGAGTATATAAGATAATGCTAAACCAAGAAGTTAATGACCTAGAGCAAAGGTATCTGTGAGGCTCAGTGTTCTTTTTCTATTTGAAGAAAAAAAGATATACTTTCTAGAAAACCTGGGCTAAGATATTTAAAAATGAAACAGTAGCTCCCGGTCATCTCATTGTTCTGAAATAACTGATGTGAGGATCTGGAATTCCTTCTACCAGTTCCATTAAAATGATGAAATAACACACTATGATACTCTCCTGCTTTTCTGTTGAGAGTTTTTAAATGTCATGAACAGCTCCTCACTCACTATCATGTTTAATGGCTTTGTAGTGCACGGATGGATGAGCCTCATTTTCTGGCCTAGCATTTGGTGCACTTCGGCCCATTTAAATAAATCACACATCGCTCATGAGCCTTCTGGTATATAAATGAGATGCCACATGTCTGGTGACCTACACAAGACACATTTTTAGAAGCTGAATTCCTGGATCAGAAAGCATTCATATATTTTAAGGCTCTGGATACATATAGCTTTTAATAACTTCTGAGTGGCACATAGCATTCTACCTCACTGTACCTTCCTCTAGACCATTGTTTCAGAATCTCTACTAAGTTGATAGAGGAGTGATGTCCCTCTGGTCTTCTCAGTCTGCATTTTTGTTCCAAACAAGTGAGGCTGGAGGTTCTGTTCTGTGTTGATTTTCCATTTGCATTTCTTCTTTAGAGATTTGTTGCCCTTTATCTGAGTATCTATTTTACGGTTTGATGTTTTTCTTCTTGATGTGTATGAATTCTTTATCTATTAGGAATATTCATATTTTTTCTCTTATCTTTGCTTAAAACATTCCCCAACTTCATGTTTGCCTATTCTGTCCATGAGTAGTATGGGAAAATGCTAAAGCATAATGAAGTCAAACCTACTGATCATTTCCAGTAAGCTTTCTTTCAGTGCATTTACATTAAATAATTCCAGCATGAAGCTTTCCTAAACAATCTCCTCCTAAGGAGCTAAAGTACAGCAAGATTGTGCCTTTTGTATTTCTCTTCTGTTCAACTGCCTCAGAAGAGGAAGCTGCAGATGTAATTATCAGTGTTATAGCTGGATCTGAGTGCCCTCCAGAACCCATGTGCTAATGGCTTGTTCCCCAGAGTGGTGTTATTAGGAGGCAGAGGAACCTACAGGAGGTGGAACCTAGTGGAAATCTTGAGGATGTTGGGTATGTGCCCTTGAATGGAATTGTGAGACCCTGATCCCTTCCCTGCTCCTAGCTTCCTAGTAATGAGGTGAGCGATTTTGTTTTGACATGAAGTACTGTTTCACTACAGGCCAAAGACAATAATGTCAATTAATCATGGACTGAGACCTCCAGAACTCTGAGCCCAAATAAACCTTCCTTCCTTGTAAGCTTATTATCTCGAATGTTTGTTATATCAATGGAAAGCTAATATCACCTGTGTTGAAAAGTGAGTTCGAGGATCAAGTAAAAATGTGATAACTGAGTGTCTGTGACAGGACTTCTTAGCAGTCCACCCTGAACTTTACAATCTTCTGATTAAAGAGGATTTGGGTAGCCGGGCATGGTGGTGCACATGTTTAATCCCAGCACTTGGGAGGCAGAGGCAGGCGGATCTTGGTGAGTTCGAGGCCAGCCTGGTCTACATAGTGAGTTCCAAGACAGCTGGGGCTGCAGGGAGACCATGTCTCAAAAAAAACAAAACAAAAAAACAAAACAAAAAAAAAACAAAAAGAGGATTTGGGAAAATTTTCTAACTTTTCAGTAATTTTTCCCCAATTCTTTTTTTTTCTACTATAATAGAGTCAAAGAATTCCAATGTCTTGTACCACTTGTTTATTTATACAGCAAACACTCGCTGCATCTCGGATTGAACCAAGAAATCCCATGAAGCACCATAAACCACAGAACCACCCATGTTCTCTTTCCATTTTCATTCTGTTTTCAGAAAAAGGGTTCTAACATCAAAGCTACCTACAAACCCAGGCCAGTTTGGGGAAATTTCGTTCCCAGCCACATACTTCTGAGTTTCGCAAAGATTTAGAACAAAAGACGGTGGAAGGAAACATGGCTTCCTGCACTAAACAGATGCTGGAAATGTCCCAGGTGGCCACTAATTAGAGCACTCAGAGCAAGATGGCACATTTTTAGTAGCAAGAGGCAAGTTTGGATGCTCTTGCCTATCCTGTTCTCTGTTCCCAGCCCTAAACATCATCATCTTCTTTTTATTTATCCTGAAAACAGTGCAGTGTAGTCAACAGCGAGAAGTGAAAGAGAAGGAGGAGAAGGACGCCTATAAAATAGCACCAACTAAACAGAGACAGAGCATTTCAGGGATTGAAGACAATAAGGGAATGATTTGAAAACTGTTGAGTTGCTATTCACATATAAAAGCATAGGAGATAGAGGTCAGTGGACTTCTTCCCTTCCTGTAAGCTATTAGACCCTAACAGTTCTCTAAGATGTGCTGGGACAGATCTTGAAGAATTTCATCAGGACACGCTACTGACTTTGGGTTTTGTTGTTCTTCTTCCTCATGTTCAAAAAAATTTTTGGCCTTTTTGAGACAGGGTCTCTCTGCAGCTTCAGCTGGCCTGGAACTCACTATGTAGACCAGGCTGGCCTTGAACTCACAGAGATCCACCTGCCTCTGCCTCCCGAGTGCTGGGACTACAGGCTGTGCCACCACACCTGGCCCTCATGTTCAAGTTGACATTTCACCTACAAGGGAAATCGAAAGGCACAATCGTCTCCCTTATTTTCACCATCTCTGCCCTATAGGAGGGTCCCTCCAGGAATCTTTGGCTTTCTCTTGCTAGGCCAATAGAACTTTATTCTCATGTGGACTAGTCCCTCTGCCTGAATAATTTCATTAGGTTTTAATTTCACTAGATTTAAAACAAACATGCATTTGATGAATCTGAACAAAAATGGCATGAGGTAAATTCACAGGTCAAATGCACTAAATTGCTAGAATTACTGGAGTTTGAAGATTTCCTAGTGAAAACCTAGATTGTTGTAGCAGAAGAGGTTAAATCACTGTGAATGCTCATAGTTTAAAATGTACAGAGCTACAGAGTGACACTGGGACTTATATAGGAGCTTTTCTTAAGCTGACACTATGACTTTCTGATACCATGACAGATCTTAAGATAAACACAATGTTCATTAAGTATGTAGGAAATAAAACTCGACTATTTTGGAAGTGGCAAAGGAAATTCAATTCGGTGTCCTAAGTTATTGCATGCAGCCACTGGAGATCAATGTGCTGGAGGCTGCTACAGTGAAGCACTTGCATTCTTAAAAGCACAACCCACAATTACTCAAACGAATAGAGGAGAGGTCAGAGATTTGAGAAGGGAGCATATGAGACGCTCCCTAAGTGATACCCTGCTGCTCCCTATTTGCTTTTCTGAAATCTCTCCCACATCAGCCTTGTTTGGCTCATTCGTACATTGAAACAAGACTGTTCCTACGGCCAGCACGTTCATCTGTGTAAGAAGTCCAACTTATTTCTTGCTACTGGTGGCACTGAAAAGATCCAGATCCTAGACTTGAAATGAAAGACCGTTTATTTGTTTGGTGATGTCCAAGGCAAAGTCTAAATATAGCTTCAAGTCTAAATATTAACACCACTGACCTGCCAACTATCACAACACTGTAGGATTATAAAGACTTGTGCTTGAAAAATAAAAGGCATTAATGTACAGAGCCACTGTTTCCCCCCTACTCTCTACTGAAGCAAGAACTTGAAGAAAAGATATTTCCAGGTCCAGATGGGTAGGCCCAATTTGGGATACCTGGGATACCATCCATCACCTGTGGAGGAGTCAGGAATAGGAGCATTATGAAGTAAGGATATGCCCCAGGCTTATGACACTTCCACCATGCTGCTCCT
The DNA here is from genome assembly GCF_000622305.1 of Nannospalax galili. Taxonomy (NCBI): domain Eukaryota; kingdom Metazoa; phylum Chordata; class Mammalia; order Rodentia; family Spalacidae; genus Nannospalax; species Nannospalax galili. The sequence goes on from NW_008329677.1 coordinate 2,772,815, forward strand.
GTGGCTCAAAAGGCTTCCTCCAAATGAGCCACCAAATGAGCCATGGCTGCCCTGAGTGTCAGAGAGGAACATGCCCCTTGGTCAGGGAGGACAGCTATCAGGAGTTGGCTCAGTAACTGCATGATCATGCCAAGGTACCACGCAATGCCCTGAAGAACTATATAGCCTTTCCTGAGACTCCATATTGAAATATCAAGGATATTTCTAGAAATATCTTCCACCTATCTTTCAGTATCAAATGCAGACTTACTGATTTAGTGAGTACGAGGTCTCACTAAAAGGCGCGTATTCCACTGACTCCTTTTGCCAAATCTTTAGTTAACATTTGGTGTATACTGCTTCAATTTTGTGCAGGTTAGTATTTGACAAATATTTGTAAGAAAAAATGGGTGGATTTCTGAGTATGCTTCTGGTGCCACCTTGAGATACCTTCAACTGAATCTTTGCTGGATGTACTCATTTACCATCAGCATTTACTGAGTACCTACTATATACCAAGCAATATTCTTGGGACTGGAGAAAAAATTAGATGTGGCAGAATATAGATGGTGGCTTTGGCAAGGGTCATGGCCAATGACAAACAGAGAAAACATGGAGAGGAAGCTCATGAGAAGAGCTAGGAGTTTGATAAGAACTGGTTAGGCCAGGCTGGCTCTTAAGAGGCAGAGCTTCTTAAGAGCTCTCAAGAGATTCCACCAAATAACCTTCTAAGATACACCCCTAGTGACCTAAGGACCTTCCATTAGGTACAACGTCTTAAGGATTCCTAGTACTTTCCAGTACCTCCAATCCAGGAACCAAGCTTTTGCTCGTGCCCATCTCTGGAAAGGCAATTAAGCCACATTCGGACCATAATTCTTTATATTTTATTTGCCACATTGTCGGGATGTATGTTTTGCTTGGATGATTTCTTAAAGTTTGACAACATCCACACTCTTTGTTCAGTATTTTGCTTCTAGGAAATTTTCCTGATGATAGAGACAAAATTAGAGCCACTATTTTTGACACAGTATTTAATCAGATCACTACTTTTATTAAGAATTGAAAACAACCCTAATATAAAAGTTGGGCAATTATTGCACATATTAATCTCATATGAGTTGTAATACATGATATAGTCAATAAATATATGGATTTAAAGAATCATGAATGAGTGCTGGGAAGACGGCTCAGCAGGTAAAGTGTTTGCTACACAAGCACAAGGACTTGAATTCAGATCCCTAGAATCCAAGAAAAACCTGAGCATGGAAAAATGAACCTGTAATCTTAGTATCAGTGACACAGAGACAGGAGGATCCTGGGGCCTCACTGGCCAGTCAGTTTAGCCTATTGGTGAGCTCTGGGTTCAGTGAGAGGCCCTGTTCAAACAACGAGGTGGAGAAAAACTGAGGAAGATATCTTGACACTGATCTCTGGCCTCTATATGCATGTACACACACAAACATATATACTCACATACACACAAACATGCACACACAAATAATCATGAAGATATGAAATGTCAATAAATGTATAAAATGTTAATGGTATGTCTGAGTGATATAACTATTAATTTTTCTTTATACTTTCATGATTTTACAAATTTTCTCCAATAAACATGCATTTCTTTTATAATTAGACAAAAGTACAATATAAAAGTCTTCACTTCTGAGGTGCTGGTAATCAACATTTCCCTCTACCTCTTTTAGGTGTTTAAAGCAGGCCTTCTCTTCCATTCTTTGAAGAGGTTTCACAAACAGTTTTTTGTTTTTTGTTTTTTTTTAAGTCTTACAGGATGTCCAACAAAGATACTGATTTTCCAAAGTTTTCTCCTGTAAGTAAACCTGGAACTGTTAACAGCCTTTATTCTTGGTAAACCCCAACTCCCACTAAAATAAAAAAAGGACAAGGACTTCTATTCATTGGTTCCTTTTGCCAAATCTTTATGTATCTAGGTTGTCAGACTGCAGACGCTGTGGTGGAAACTACTGCTTAAATGGGCCAATGAACTCAAAGGACAGTTCTCAAAAGAAATGGAAATAACCAATAAATGCTTTAAAATGTTCACAGTGTCCGTGAAAACTATATGACATGCGTTTCACTCCACTCAGAGTGGAAACTACCATGAAAGTGATCAAAACCAATGCCTGCTAAGCTATCAGGGAGAAAGAACCCTTACACACTCCTAGTGTGAATATACATTAGAACAGCCGCTATGGAAATCAGCAAGGATGAAAAATAGAACTAGTCTAGCTACCCCACTTCTTTGTATATTCAAAGGAATTAGAGTCAGCATGCAACAGAGAGACTCGCACACTGATGCGTACTATGGCACCATTTGCAATAGCTAAGCTATGGAGCCAGTCTAGATGCCCACCAACAGATGATCAGATAAAGAAAATGTAGTGTGTATGTGTGTGTGTGTGTGTGTGTGTGTGTGTACATGTGTACATGTAGGTATGCACACACAATGGAGTTTTATTCAGCTATTAACAACGGAATTGTCATTTACAGGAATACGATGGAGCTGGAGAGCATCATGTTATATGGAATCAGCCAGACTCAGAAGGACAGTAGTACTGTACATTTTCTCTCATAATCAGAACACAGATTAAAAACAAATGAAAGTAGTTGGGGGAGAATTTGAGAAGAAGGGGACAGCAGGAGGGGAGGGTATAAAAGGGAAATGGGGATGGACATGACCCAACTGTATAATATACATATACAAAATGTAATAATGAAATTTTTGTACAATTAATTATACATTAGTAAAAAATTTTAAAAGAAACACATTATTTAACAGGTCTCCACTAAGTCAGCTTGACTGAATGGAAATGCACATGCAAGTTATACACAAAGCAGGTAGATATTTCTCTTAAAGCTCAAGGACTCCATGGCAGCAGGGGACATGCTCCATGTGCTGTTTAAAAGGCAGCTGGATGGAAACTTTGGGATAGAAGAGTACACACGTCTACACAAGACTGCTTGACTATCATAAAAATTAACTTTCTTCAAGCCATCAAAAAAAGAAACACATTATTGCCATTATATCTTTACTAAAATATAGAAGACTCAGTGAGCAATTGATATTGTGGAAGAAAGGAAAATATATAACATCAAACAAGAGGGAGACTTGTGCAGACAACATAACTACCATCATCACTGGAGGTCTTGGTTAGTTTTTTGGGTTTTTTTCTTTCCTTGCCTGAGAGTAATCAAAGGTAAAATCTCTTAAAATAGATACTTCTGTGATTGATTTATTTTCCTTGAAGCTCTTTCTCTGCTGCATGGAAAGGCAGGGGAACTTTGTTGCTATTTTCCTTTCCTGTTTGTGACATGAGAGACAGTCTCCCCCTGCCAGGTGGCCTCCCGCATGCCTGGAGCAGCTGGAGCAGGCTCTGTCAGAGCAGAGCCTGTCCCTTCCTCAACTCCCTGGAGAGAGACAGAAATGAGGACACAGCTTTGTGACACAGAGCAACTGAAAATGACAAATACTTTCCATCTGAAGGGCATTTCCAGCTATCCAGAAATGTCCTACCTCTATTATGTAATTATGTAATGACCAATTAAGGTCCTTAAACAAAGACTCCAAATGCTTTCTTGGCCTTGGGCTTCTTAGACAGCCTCTTAGAGCTGCTGTCCAAAATATTCCCAGCAAGGCCTACCCCTCTACCCATGGGCTCTGGAAAGCATGGATGCTGGTTCTTAGGAATCTCTATTGTTCCTGGGTCATAAATCCACTGACTTCTACCTTCCTACTCATCTTCCAGAAAAAGACTCCCTGATCACAGTCAATAGGCATGGTTATGGTTATGGTCTCTGTCTGAAATGGCTCCCCTAAGGCTTTTGTGCTAAAGGTTTGGATGACATGTGACGGGCTTTTAGGAAGTTGCTCAGTGGATTCATTTGCTGGAAGAGATGGATTTGCAGTATGATGGCACTATTGGGGGGTGGTGAAAAGTAGGGGTAGGGCCTAGCTGGAGGAAGTATGTCACTGAGGGGTGTGCCTTTGAAGTTTATACCTTGTCCCCAGCTTCTTCCTAGATCTTGCAACTTCCTCTCTGCCATGTGTCAGGCAGCTCTGCTCCACTAGGCCTTGCTCTGCATCTCCACCAGCCCAGACAACAGAGTCAATCAACCATGAATGGAACCCATAAACCAAAATGAATCTTTCTTTAAACTGTCTCTCTCTCTCATGTATTTGTCACTGTGGCAAAGCCTTGACTAATACAGGTATACTGCTAATGACGAGTAACTGTTTGGTAAAACCTGCCTGGTTGACCACCCTGTGAAAGTCACCAGGAGAGGGCCCCATGATTGATCTGATGTCTGTCACCATGGTCTTGAAAGAGAGTCCTTGGGCACCACAAATCTGCTAGCTGCCATCCTTTACTAGCCCCACCCTGCTACTTTCCAGAACTTGTGTTGGTATCTTTGTAACTTAGTACCTTGTTGAAAAGGAGGAGTGTTTCTGTAAGGTACGGTAAAGATAGTGACTAACTACACTAATGCTTTGGGATGTAAACCACATGACCCTGCCTCATGCCACTGGAAGGTTGTGGTGCTGACTTTGCCACTGAGGACAGGGAAGTCTGTAAGCCCTGCTGCATCCTCAGGCCATCACATTTAATCATTTCTGTTCTCCTCTGCTTTCCCTCTTTTTGCCATTCCCCTGTACTCTAGACCTAGCTATCTTGCTGCTTTTATCATTCTCTATTATGTTTTCATCCCGTTACACTAAAAATTTCTTGAAGGTAGGAATCACATCCTGTTTGTTCAGAATGGATTGGCATGGTTCTCCCATCCAAATACTAACCAGACACGGACCCTGCTTAGCTTTTGAGATCAGATGCTTTCAGGGCTGTTTGGACTTAGACAGAGCTGGCATGGTTCTCAATAAGCATTTTTGAATTAAGTTGGGCTGACTCTCCAGATGAAGGTGGAAAAGTCAATTATTTTAGTCTTTGCATAGATATTAAGGGAAAAGAGAAGCAAAAAAGCTGTAAAACCAAACTCTAAGCCTTTCAATTCTAAACCAACTTTGCTAATCCTCTATAATTTCATAATTGTTCTCACATGTAAATGTAAAAATACTGATGTACAGTCTCTAAGAAGGAATCTTCTAGATGTGCTATGATTTGGTATCAACAGTAAAGTCCCCCCTGACTGCCCTCTCTTCCTTGCTTTTCTCCTTCCCTCTACCCATACCAATATTAATACATCTTTAAGAACACTAGGCATTCTGCTAAAATACTGCGTGCGTTGAGTTGAGCACCCCAATATTACTGAAGTCGGTTAAGCCGCTTAGACTGAATTCTAAAGACTTTTCAAAGCAATCAAATAAGAAAGGAAGGGGTAGACACAAGATTTCAGCAGGTTCCATGAAGCAATTCAAAATCAGATTTTCAGAAGTTCCTTTTTGAAATTCCATTTGCTGACAGAGTATTTATTAATACAATCCTTCAGCACAGGAAATCATTCACTGAACAAACCTGAATACATTTCCAAATCCATGCGCTAAAACCATTTCAGTATTTTACCCAAAGTTCCCACTACAAAAAGAAACTTATAGTACTTCGACTATCCTCTCCAAGGGTGTACTATACAGTCCCACTAGCCCAGGACTCAGTGTCTCTTGGCAAGTAGACTTACTGTAGTAGAAATAAAATGATAATGCTTCAAATATTTCTGGGCTTGTCATTTTGTCTTAAACTGGTTGGAAACAGTGCTGCTGATGAATACACTTGGGATTAGGTGATTTATTTCAATGAGAATTGTTTCGCCATTAATAGGCTTAGGAGAAACCAGGAATGCAAGGCCATCTTGCTTGTATGCAGGTGAAAGAATGGCCACTCAGCCGAGGAAGAGCCCATCTCCCATAGGGATGACCCTTCATGTTTTCAGTCATGACAAGGCGCATGTGAGGGGCAGCATACACAGTATGGCAACAGACCACACTTGACTGCTCTCACCAGCAGCCATGTTGGATTTCACTGAAATGACTGGAACTGGATTAAAATTTATGCTCAAACCATCAAAGAATGGCTTTCATTAACAAATGCACAAGAGAGGAGCCCAATGGAAGGGAAAGAACTGGCATGAAACTATGATACTCTTAAGGCTACCACTAACTTCTCTCTTGGTAATGCCTGTCAAAACTGTACTTTCCATGTACTTTACACTCGGTAACTCTAATCATTTTCCACTTTTACTTATGTGACCACAAGTGGATAAGGGATTTTTATATTTTTTGACCCACAGTCCTAGCATAAGAACTTAAGGATTTCTATAATTAGAGAGGCTACTAGCTTGTCCAGCCCAATATTCAGTATCTGAACATGAGCTTATAAATTGAGCTTCGGAAGAGCATATGGCTCATTCTGGTAAGTGATACAGTCCTAGCTACCAGGGAGTACCTGACATGTAATGGTAGTGCTCGAAAATACTTGATGGACAAAACTGAATTCTGAATTCAGATTCATAACTTTTCTTTTTGCAATAAAGCTAGGTGTCATGTGACATGATGCTGATTTGCTTTGCTCTAGGCAAGTGATGTGATCTCAGTCATGTCCCATATGTGCTTTGAGCTTCAGGTTTCTCCCCTGTGAAGCAAGAAGAATTGCCTCAAGCAGCAACTTTATACCTCCTTGATGCCCAGACCCAAAGCTTGCTGGCACCTCTTCCCCACAGGAATCACTTGTCTAAGAAGTCTATCCATATGATATTTTGAACTATTATAGGAGGATTCCACTATTAATAAAAGACTAGGGAAATTACTGAGATATATTTTCCCTAAAGGCTCTTCGACCTGACTGTATGCATAATTCTTTAGGGTTTATTCTAGCCATACCCCCATTCATATTTTTTTGTGTATGTATAATTCCTTAAGGTTTATTCTGGCTACAACACCATTCTTATTTTTGTGTGTCAGTATGCACATATGGTGCATGGTGTGTGTGCATGTTCATATGTGAAAGCACGTAAGCATGAACATGTGAGGTTAAGGTCAGGTGTCTTCTTCCATGGCTCTCTACCTTATATAATGAGGCAAGGACTTTTGCTTAAACCCAAAGCTTGCCAGTTCAGCTAGTCTAGCTGGCCAGATTGCCCCAGGGACCCCTGTCTCCACCTCTTGAACTCTGGGATTACAGGTGGGTCACTAAACCCATTTAGCGTTTTCTTTTGTGCTGGGAATCCAAACAAATCCTTGTCCTTATGTTTGCATGACCAGGGCTTTTCTTGCTGAGCCACATCCTCAGTCCTATACTGCCGTTCTTATGGCTCCCAGAATAAATCAATATCCTTGGTTCCCCAGGGCCAGCAAACATGCTGTTCCCTGGAACTGGAATGTTCTTTCCTGCCCACTCACTTTTGCATCTCTGCCAGACTCATTTCTACTCAAAAGTTACTTCCTCAGGAAGGCCACCTGCCACCTTCAGATGAATCTGAGCCATGTTCCTGGTTCTCACAGTATTCTGTCCTTTTTTAATGATGGTACTTTCATAGTCATAATTAAATAAATCAGTGTAATTATTGGTCTGACGTCTGTTCCTCTTGCTAAACTGTCATCTCCTCATCTCCATGAGCATGAAGACAGACTGCATCTGTGTCCTCAAAGCTGGACTCATGTCTTAATGAATATTTCCTGATAGAATAAATGAATGAATGACAAATTTAAGCGGCATTAAGATATTGCAGCCAACCCTGGTGGCACAGGCCTATAATTCTAGTTATTCAGGAGGCTGAGAAGGATCACAAGTTCAAAGCTTACTTGGCTGAAAGAGTGGGTTCAAGACCAAGCTTAGTTTCTTTATGAGACTGTCTCAAAATGAAAATTAAAATAAAAGGCTGGTTTATAGCTCAGTGGTACAGTTCTTGTCTAGCAGCATGGGGAATGCTTTAGGCTCAGTCTACAGTGCCCCACACTCCCTGCCACACATACAAAAGGAAATAAAAGACATGGAGAAAAGCTGCACAAGATGCTGGGTGGTGTTCACTGCTAGGAAAGAACCCTTAAATAGGTTATGATGTGGGTCAAACCTGAAGTTTAAAGGGACACATTTATCTTAGAAAAGCAGAAACCAACACTGGCTTTTTGACAGACTTTATTCTCTATCCTATATAATGTCTCAAAATGACAGGCCAATGGCTCCTGTGAAACATCTCAAATGACCCTGGGGTACACTCTGGGTCGTGCCATTTGGGAGCCTTCAAGACATACGTGTTGATTGCATTTCCAGTGATTAAAATGAAATAAAACTCAGTTCTTCACTCATCCTAGCCAGTTTCTGTGAACTCAAGGGTCATCTGCGGCTAAAGTAGTTACCATTCTGGCCACACTAAGATAGGTCATTTCCACCAATAGACCAATGGGCACTGTTCTGGGCCCTTCGAACTCCATACATTCCATGTATTGGGTCATCCACATTATTCCATACTTATAATTCCATTCTTCTTAACACTATAATTGCAGCATCTTTTTTTAAAAATTATTTTATTATTTTTATTTTTGTGAGTATGAGTGTATAGCCTGCATGTGTATAAGTGCACCCATGGGAGTCAGAAGAGGGTCTTAGATTCCCTGGAACTGGAGTTATGGACAGTTGTTAGCTGGCATGTGGGTGCTGGGAAGTGATCCCAGGTCCTTTGCAAGAGCAGCCAGTGCTTTTAACTGCTGAGCCATCTCTCCAGCCCCAAATTGCAAATTCTTATAGCCAAATATTTACTGCTGATCTTTTCTGAAAAGATGGAAATGAGAAAGGTTTTAAAAGCTTTCATTTGTCAAGCAAACCAAGTTTCCTAGTCTTTCCTTCTGCTCAATAGGTTTTAAATGCCTCATTTGTTATTTTCATATTCTTTGCTGACAATAACTTGCTTTCACCATAGACCCTCTTACTACTGCCCTTTTGTCGCTTGGCTGTCTCATTTTACTTCTCTTTGATGATGTGACCGCATTTCAAAGTGCCTGACTATGTGGTGTCCATAATGAATTTTTCGTTGGTTTCTTACCAATTCTATCCATCTGAAATCCTGTTTAGCTTCATTTTATTTTTCCTTTCCTTTTCTTTTTTTTTTTTCTTTTTGAGACATGGTCTCATACAGCACAAGTTGGCGCCAAACTTGCTATATATCCAAAGATGGCCTTGAACTTCTTATCCTTCTGCCACTACCTGCTGGGTGCTGGGATAACAGGCATGTATCACCATGCCCAGTTTTATGACTGCTGGGGATTAAACCTAGGGTCTCATGCATGACAGACACTATTCCTACCAACCGAGCTATATCCCCAGGTCCCTGATTAATTTCTTTAGATTGCTGAGCCATTGCTCCAGTATTTGCAATCATTTCTCACTTACATTCACATAATGGGAAATGGCCGAAGAGAGAAAAACCTAGCAAAAGAGAAAAACCTAGCAAATCTGCTTTCCTGAACTGAGCCTTCTTCGTTTGCTGGCTTATTCCAACTGAGATCATCATGGATTTGATTATTTTGTGATCATTTCTTTCAAGGATTCTATCTAATCTTTAGATTAGAGCTTTAGACCAGTAATTCTTTCTTTCCTCTTTCATAACATTACATTAAAAATGGATTTCTGCTTTTCCTAAGAGTTGTAACTTGTCCCCATGTAGCCTCTGCCTGAGCTTGGGTTCTCCCAGAAGCAGACACTAAGACAAAGATTTAAAGGCAGTCAGTGCTTTGGGGAGCTAAGCTGGAGAAATACCAGTGGGAAGCAGGGGGGTGGGAAAGTAAAGTGAAGGCAATCAGTGAAAGGTGTGTCGGAAAACTAGCTACCAGGACACACATGCAGGGTTGAACTCCACAGAATATTCTAAAATGCAACGTAAAGCAGGTGCTGGTGAGGCAAGGGAGCTGGGGTATTTATACATCAATGCCCTCAGGCATCCAGAAAGGGTGATTCGTGGACCTGGTGTTATTCATCCACACTCTACCAGAGAGGCAGAACACACTTTGATAGCTGAAGAAAGCCCTCCAAGAAGTACAACACTGTGCATGCATGCAAATAGCAAACTGGACCCAATAACATGTACAATTAATTCATGTGACTAAAAAGCTGCAGGTGCTGTTAGCCAGGACATGGATGGCCATGCCCTGAGGTGATAAGGATGAGGGGCTCTAGGCAATGTTCTGGATCCTTTTGGAAAAGTCACTTAACTATTCCATTGCCCAATAAAGGGTCAAAAGTAGATCAACTCTGAGGTTCTGAAAACTTCTGTAGCTTCTCTGGGCTCTGGGTTGTTTGCCAATAGGTAATCAAGTGGATGTCCTTTACTACCCTCAAACCTGGCAGTATACCATTAGACACAATGACTTTCTTGACTTCTAACTCTTGCCTGGGTTCCCCAGCTACTTTAGGGAGTTTGTGGTATAAACTGTTTTCACTCTAAAGAATACTCTGAGAGATAACAGAAACTAATGCTATCCTTGGCACCTTTATGGACCTCATCTACTGTGTGACCTAGGCATTTCCTCAATGATTCTTCTGAATCTTGGGAAAATGAATTAAAGCCACTGTCCCTTTTGACCTTGGACCTGAAATAGAAAGGACACTTGTTATGTGTCAGGCACATTCTAAATGCTTGATATCCATCATCTTACACACTGTCACACTAGCCCTATGAAACAGGGATAAAAGTTGAAAAACCAAGGCAGAGATTTAAACTTTTGTCCCAGATCAGCTTCTAGCCAATATTAAAAGTTATAAATAAGCAAAAATTACACAACTCAAAAGAGTCCTTAAAAAGTACCTGACAGATCTAATACTCATTTCTGAAAAAAATTCTCAGTAATCCAGGGGAACTTCCTCACTTGATAAATGACATCTACAAAAAATGCTACAGCTTACATCATATTGAAGAGCAAAAGATTGAACCTATTTCTCCAAAAAAAAAATAGGCAAGACAAGGTTGTCCAGTCATTCTACTTCTGCTAAAAATTCAGCAAGCCCTAGCTAAGGCAGTAAGACAAGAAAAAGACGTAAAAAGCGTTTGTATTGGAAAGAAAAAGTGAAGCTGTCTAATCTGCAGACATTGTGGTCCTCTCTATAGAAAATCTAATGCAGCAAGTGAAATCTATTAGACATCACACATGAGTTTTATAAAGTTACAGATCACAAAATCAAAATAAAAATGTCTTATGTCTTAAATGCTACCAATGAGCAATCACACTTTGAAATTAAAACAAAATATAAAATTTTTAATTTTAAGATTTTAAAATCAATGCATCCTGGCATCAAAATTTGATAAATGAGGGCTAACTCTTGACAAAAGATGTGCAAGATCTGGACAGTGGAAATTATAAAAGATTTCAGAGAATTTAAAAGACCTAAACAAATGGAGAGCTATGTCAGGTTTATGTATGGGAAGGCTCAGGGTTAGATAGATGTCAGTTCCTTCTAATTTTATTTGCATATTCAACATAATCCTAATCAAAATCCCAGCAGGCTTCAAAAATTTTGTTAAGAGGAGGAGGAAGGCTAGGGGTGGTGGCGCAGGCCTTGGGAGGCACCACTTGGGAGGCAGAGTGGATCTCTGTGAGTTCAAGGCCAACCTGGTTTACACAGTGAGTTCCAGGCCAGCTGGGTTACAGAGAGACCCTGTCTTCTCAAAAAGGAAAAGAGGAAGAGGAAAAGAATCATAGTCCCTTTAAGTTAAATTGAGTGATGAAGGCAAATCAATTTGAGAGAAAGAGGCTAAGACAGAAAAGGAACAGAACACCTAGAATTTCAAGTAGATCACATTCTAAAGCAGTATTTAGGGAAAATTGTGCTGGTTTCCCCAGCGGTAACCCTCTTCCTTGCTCTCTGAGGAAGAGCAACCACGATTCCTACTTCCTGTTAGCATCTCACTTCTGTCTAGAATTCCACTTCCTGTTGCTATCCTAGTTCTTCAGAGAGCACCATGCTTCAGGCTCTCAATGACCACAAGAATTATCAGCCCTTTCAGGATCACAATGATAGTTCCAAAGTATGATCATTCCTGGAAGTTTTCAATTTATAGAACAGATGAAAAAGTCTGTCTGTTTTTACCAGTCTCAAACTTAACAATCTTTATCTTGTTCTCCTTATTCACTTCCCTTCTTACCCTAAAAAGAAGAAGATAGAGAAAAAGAAGTTTTCCTTTTGAAGACAACATGTCTGTGGTCTAACAAGCTGTTTTTAGGATTTTCTTTTCCCTCAGAGTTTGAAAACACTGCTAAACCCTGTACCCATGTCCTGTCTTTCTTTCTAACTGCTGTGATTTTTAATTAACTTGCTATCATGCATGGAGGCTTGGGCTTTGATATGCTATCTTAGAGATTATTTCATACCTTTGGCAAGAGTCAAACTGGTTGTGATGAAAACCAATCATATTTTGAAAGAATAAAAACATATGGCTTGTGGGTGAAGTTTTGCAAATGAGAAAAAGGAACTGTATAGTTTAAAGAGTCCAGATCTGTAAGTTAGAGGAAAATAGGCTGGATGTGGGATGAAGGGAAGTCTGAAAGGTGTGTACAAAACGTACCAAATTGAGACTGAAAGAGTTCATTTTATAAGTTGAGTCGAAATGTGTTCAGAGATGCAAACATGTTTACTGAAGTGCCTTAAACATACACATGTGCTTGTTATTTCAGTATTTGGTGATGTTAATGATCACTTTCTAATTCACTCTTCTAAATGCAGTCCTACCTATATTAACATGAACCATGTGTACACATTCTGAAGAAAAATTCTATTCTCTTGACCAGGATGAAAAAGTAAAAGAACATCCATTGTCAAGGTTGGCAAGCAGAGGTGCTGAGAGTCTACAGTATGTCCCCTGACAAGTTCTTTCCTGGAAATAATTACCATGATTTGATGACTTCATATTTTTAAGATACTATATAGGTTACTGGCAAACTGAAGTATCAGTTAAGATTATAGTCCATCAGGGGAGGTGGGCAAGAATCCCGAGCCCTAACTGAGGAACTACTGGCAACTGATAGCTGCTAGGAGAGGGGGACTCAATTTTCTTTAAAGGTGTGATGCTGGGTACGTTGACCAGACTCCAGAGGATGGGCTCACAACCAAGAACATTTGGAGAATACAAATGAGACTCTACGGGCCTTTAAAAAGTAATAGAGAGCATGAAGGTTTTGTGGAGCTGGAGGAGGGAGTCTGAAAAAGGTCAATTGTATGAAATTCTCAATGAATCACTAAAAATATTTTTAAATAGATTATGATCTCTCAGTTTAAACCTTTTTAAGAGGGAAGGAAGTCATTTGATGTCTACTCATGAGCAGAGATGGGGAAGACGCTCATACTGATCATGGTTTATTCCAACCAAAGTGATGAACAACACATGGCTCTTTATGACTGTCTTGAAATCACTGCATGTTCTAGACTTGCCTAAGACAATAGCCATGGCATTATGCAGTAGTCACAATGTAGGTAGTCTGCATTGAGCTCTGATAGAAGTGTATAAGCACTGCATGCACACTGGATTTTGAAAATCTGAGATAACTTGCAAGTTACAATAAGGACTCACCTGGTAAGATATGCCCACTGGTGCAAAAGTGGCGTGAATATCATAAGAATAACCAGCCACGTTCTGATTAGATTTAAGGTCTACTCCACAAGATGGAACCCATACCTTGTGGCTATACAAGTCGTAGGCCCTAGGGGAGAACCTACTACTATTATTCTGTTACATGAACAGCGTATTAAACCAACTCCTAGTAACATCACTATATCCATAGATGAGTACATCTCCCAAACCTATCAGAGAAGCTTCTTTTTGCAGTAGATGATGATTAACATAGAGACTCATACTTGGCTGTAGAGAAAAAGAGACTGTGGACTGCTCAGCCATAACTGAGATCCCAAGGCTAAGAGATCATCAAGGAAGAGGGGGTAGGAAGGCTGTAAGAGCCAGAGGAAGTGAATGAATACAATGAAACAGTGTTTTCAGAATACAACAGGGCAGGTTCACATATGAACTAACAGATGTTTACCAGCTTGTACTAGACCTCTGCCAGCTCAAGCCAGACAAAATGCCAGCAAGGAGAGAGAAGGAAAGCAGAAATTCCCACCCCTAGCTGAGAAGCTATTGGCAACAGATAGCTGTTGGGAGAGGGAGAGTCAGTTTTCTTTAAAGGTGTGGCCTCTAGAAGGTCGACCATGCTCCACTGGGTGGGCCCATATGTAAGAGTATGTATGTGTAGGTATATTATATATACACATACACACACACACACACACACACACACACATTTTTTAAGAGGACACAAAGTTTGGTGGGAGGAATCTGGGAGGAGTTGGGGAAGTAAGGGTGGAAATGACCAAAATATGTTCTATGCAATTTCTAATTTTAAAAAGATCTTAAGAAGCTTCTTTTGCAACAAACAGATTATTATAGAGTTCTGCAACTAGCTAGACACAGAGATTTTCTGTGAGTTGCCCAACCCTAAGTGACACATCTACAATGGAACCTCTACACCTAAGGCTCGCAGAACATAGTGGAACAAAGGGTAGAGAGAACATTAATGCATCTCTCAACTCTCATCAACAAAACTCCCTAATGCATCAGAGGGCCAGGAACACAAAAGACACAAATGGCCAAAGCGTAGAGAATAAGAGACTGCAAAATGTGGGTCTGTGGGTCCTTGGACAGGACTCCTATATTAAACTTCACCAACCCAGGCTCAGGGATTATTTCGGAAGATGAGGTGAAAAGATTGTAAGAGCCAGGGGAGCAGGTGCGTGACCATATGGAAATAGAGTCTTACAAGCTCCTTGGATCTTGCTCATATGAACCTACAGCAATGGTGTCTGCATGCACAAGACCCATGCAAACTCAAGCAGAAGAAAATCCCAGCATATAACTGTGGAAATGGGCAGCAGGCCCCAGTCTTAGCTGAAGAACTATTGGAAGCTGCTGGGTAAGGAAGCGCTGATCTTCTTAATGGGATGGACTCTAGACAGAGTAACTAAACCTTGGATGAACTTGCACTGAGGGGACATCTGAGGACACTAATTTGACTTGATAGACCTTAACACAAATGACAAAATGCATGAAATCCAGTGGGGTGGGGGCTATGGGCAGGTGCCAATTGGGAAGGGGCTATAAAGATGATTAAGATATTTTTCATGAAATACACAAAAATTCAGTTGAAAACATTTATAAAAAAGAAGTTAAATAAACCATCAATAATTTGTATATCAGTTTCATGATAAAATGAAACTGTTTCAATAATAGGTAAAATAAAATATTTTATTCAGGTCAATTTTGGGTGTTTATTTTATTTAAGGAAGCTATCAGAAATGTAAAAGGACATTATGTGTCTTGCATTTCATCTCTATTAGACAGTACTATTATGAATGGTGAGGATGAGTGACTCCTTTGTAAATGTATGTATTTTAAAAGGAACATAAAGAATACATTACTCTTTGAGAGACAATTCTCTTATGTGTTAGAAATCTAGTCCTCTAGGAGGCAAGATACTTAGAATTTCCTTTTTGGAGCTGTAAACAGTTATCTCAAGGGTCACTGTACAACTTCTTCAGTAGCAACTGACTCCTTGTGATCATTTAGGGTCATGTTGCAGCCTAAATATCATTTTCATTATTTAAAACAAGCAAATCAGCTTGAGGGTTAGGAGTGGGAACACTTCTGTTGAGTAATAGCTAGAGCACTGGAGCCTCCAAATTCTCACCTCAAACCATAGGTCCATTCCTTGCTACCTCTTGCCCAATCCCAACTACCCACGCACATCCCTGGACTTCTTCACTATTCCCCAAACACACCACAGCTTTTGTACTTCCCTGTCATTTTCATAGACTTTTTTACTTCTTAGAAGGCTGATTTCTTTCCTCTGTTTGTAAAAGTCCTACTCATATTTAAAACCCAACTCAGAGTCCCCTTTTGCTAAGTAGATCTACTTTGTTCCTGTAATTCTCCATTTTTATCATTTAATCATAAGGTACAGCTAAGTTTTGTTTAAAATACTTGATCATGCAAGCACAGGCCATCTCATGTATTCTGTAGCTCTCTTTGCCTAGAGCACTGTAAGACCAACAATTGGTGTTGCACTAGCTTATCTCTGTGTGTGCCTCTGTGTTCATACATATGCCTGTGTGAAACACTTGAGAACACATACAGAGAGAAAAGAGAAATCTAAGAAAGTTATATACCAGATGGTTTCATGGTGACACTTGGTAGCCAATGAGTGATTGTTTTAAAAAATTGGTAAAGTAGACATACATAAAATTTCCTATCATAATAACCATTTCTAAGTGGAAATTCATAGGATTAACTGTATGAACATCATCGTGTCATTGTACAGCACATTTCCAGAAATTTTCACCTCTCAGAGCTGAAACTCT
This sequence comes from Nannospalax galili, assembly GCF_000622305.1. Lineage (NCBI taxonomy): Eukaryota > Metazoa > Chordata > Mammalia > Rodentia > Spalacidae > Nannospalax > Nannospalax galili. Next base: position 2,789,155 of record NW_008329677.1, read on the forward strand.
AGGCCTATCAGACTGTAACTCTTCATGATTTTTCTTCCCAGCCCCTGGCAACCAGCATTCAACTTCCTATTCCTATGAACAGAACTATACTAAGTATCTCACGTAAGGGGAACTGTATATAACATATGTTTTTTATCGCTGGCTTAGTCCCCAAGACTCACACATGTTGCAGCATGTGTCAGAACCTTCCTTTCTAAGGCTGAATAATGTTTGGGTTTTATGTAGACAGCACATCTTATTTTTCTACTCACTGGGCATGACAGCCACCTCCACATTTGTCTACTGTAAATAGACACCCTATAGATGGGGGAATATGGCTATTTTTTGGCATCCCTGTTTTCATTTCTTTAGGAATATACCTAGAATTGGAACTGCTGGATCCAGGGCAATTCTGGTTTGAATTTTTAACGAATTGTCATGCTATTTTCAACAGTGGCCACATCATTGTACACTTCCCCTCCTGTTACACATGTGTTCCAGTTTCTTCACAGACTTACCACTGCTTTTTATTTTCTATTCTGTGATACAGCAGCCATGCCCTTGGGTATGAAGTGATATCTCATTGTTTGATCAGAATTTCCCCAGTAACTTGTAATGCTAAGCGTCTTTTCATGTGCTCACTGGTAACTTGTAGATCATCTTTAGAGACATGTCTAGCTGAGTCCTTTGCCCATTTTAAATTGAGTTATTATGATTTTTTTGTCTTGGGATTGCAAAAGTCCTTTATACAATCTGGGTGAAAACTGATTATCAGATTGTAATCTACAAATATTTTCTTCTGTTCTCTTTTAACTCTGTGATGTCATTTCATTAATGGAGACATAATTTTGATGTAGTTCAATTTATCTGCTTTGATTTCTATTCCCTGTATTTTGTGTCATATCTGGGAAATAACTGCTAAATCCAATGTCATGAATATTTTCCCCTATAATTTATCTTAAAACCCTTAAAGTTTTGCTAGTTGTTTTGAGACAAGGTCTTACTATGTATCCCAGGCCAGCCTTTAGCTCCCAATCCTTCTATATGAGCCTCTAGAGTACTGGAATCCTGTAGGCATGAACCACCACATAAAGCTCAGTTTTATAGTCTTAAATACTTTATTTAGGTCTCTGATAAATTTTGAGTTAGCTTTTGTATAGGTAGCAAGAAGTTCATTCTTTTGCATGTAGATATAAAGCTTTCCCAACATTACTTGATGCAATATTATCCTTTCCCCTTTGAGTAGTCAGTACCTTTGCTGAAAATCATTTGACCCTGTGTGACCTAATGTCTGGAATCTGTGCTTTGTTCAGTTTGTCTGTATGTTGGTCTTAATACTGCTACCATGTCCTCTGGATCACTGTAGCTTTAAAGTCAGTCAGTATGAAATCTCCAATTTTCATGATTGTTTTAGCTATTTGAGATCCTTTTAATATTCTATATGAATTTAGGACATCATTTTCTATTTCTTGAAAAAAAATTATGATTTTGATACAGACTGCATGCAACCCATAGAACACTTTGAGTAGTATTGTCATCTATTTAAAAAACATATTTATTTTATACATGTATTTTGCCTGCATGTAAGTGCACCCATGCATTAATACATGTAGAAGCCAGATGAGGGCGTTGGGTGCTCTGGAACTGGAGTTACAGATGGTTGTTAGCTGCCATGTGGGTGTTGGGGACTGAACCTGGGCCCTCTGGAAGAGCAGCCACTGTTCCTAACTACTGAGTCATCTCTCCTGCACCAGCACTGTCATCTTGACAATAGTCCATGCCATTTAAATTTTCTTTCAGTAGTATTTTGTAGTTTTAAGTATTTAAAGCCCCTTGCCTCATTGGCTAATTTAATTCCTACTCATCTTTTGTTCTGGTAGGACTTTGACTGCTATATTGACTACAAGTGGCCAAATGAGGCATCCTCATCTTGTTCCAGATTTCAGAGAAAAACTGTTTCAGGCTTTCACCACTGAGCATGTTGACTGTAGATACTGATGATTCTTTTATGTTTTCTTATACATTCCTTAAAAGCTTTGGGTGGTACATGACACAGGTGCACTTGTATACATCCAGACAAAACACTCATATACATAAAAATAAAATCAATCTTTGTTATTTATTTATTTATTTTTGTCTTTTTGAGACAGGGTCTCCCTGTAGCCCCAGCTGTCCTGGAACTCACTATGTAGACCAGGCTGGCCTTGAACTCACAGAGATCCACCTGCCTCTGCCTCCTAAGTGCTGGGATTAAAGGCATGCACTACCACGCTTGGCACAAAATCTTTTTTTTAAAGCTTTGTGTGGGGATCATGTGTAATTTTTACAATCAGATGAAACTTTATTTTAATAAGAATTTACTGGACAGGGATGGAGAGATGGCTCAGTGGTTAAGAGCACTGACTGCTCTTGCAGAGGACCTGGGTTCGATTCCCAGCACCCACATGGTGGCTTGGAACAGTCCTTAACTCCAGTTCTAGGGGAATCTGAAGTCATCTTCTGACCTCTGCGGCACTGCATGACACAGGTGCACTCACACGCATGCAGGCAATACACTCATACACATAAAAATAATAAATAAAATATTTTTAAAAAAGAATTTACTGGACAGATCATGAATGAATTGCTTCATTGAAAACTCCATTCTTTGCTCAAGTATAGCAGAAATAAAGATAAACAGGAAGTGGAGTATGTATTTCAGTTCTGGCCAAAAGGAGATAACACAGGGAAAGATCTTTCTCCTTTTGACCATGAATTCTTTTTCCTTGACAGGGTCTGTCTTCTTCATTACTATCATGAGGTCAGGTGCTATCATAGCAGTCTTTCTCTGATGATTTATCAGTATGTCACATTCACATTTTGGAATTATCTATTAAAAATAAAATTTGTGATCCTAGGGATTGAACCAATGGCCTTGCACATACTAGGCAAGCGCTCTACCACTGGGCTATAGCCCCAGCACTTACATTTGTCATTTGAACTGAAGATGCATGGCACATCTGTATGTTGAAGGCCAATGGTTGAGAAATTTTCACTCTGATTTAAGGATAGCATGCAATGAGGGGGTCCTTACTCTAGAAGACAGTGGCAACCACCAATTTCAATGCCCCAGAATAATCCACAAGATTATTATTGTGGATGCCAGAGAGGGAACATCTTTATTTTTAATCTTGCTATATTAAGACAGTGGTTTGGTCAATACTTCACCCCCAACCCCAAAAGAGCTGAAGAAGTCACAGAAAAACTCACAGCCATACTGGAAGTACTGGGAGCTATCTTAGAATGATTCTCATCATCTCCTAAGTCGTCTCCAAAATTGTGCACATCAAGAGAAGTTTAGATAGCCTCTGCTCTCAAAAAAGGGTAATGTAAAGTGCTGGAATCTAGTGTTAAATGCTTTTGGGTGTTTATGGCAAACAATGACATTGGAAGTTTGTTGGGAAACCCTGCTTTTAGGGTTGTAGTCCTCCATGTCTGGATAGCTCTAAGGGGCTGGGCGCCAAATGGAAGGACTCCCTTTCTCAGCAGGGGGCCCCCTGCTCTCTTTCTGATTTACCTGGAAAGTGCCACCAAGCACGGATGCCTGACTTTATTTGGAACATGACCTTTGGCATAGTTACCTGGAGTAAAAACTACCCCCAGGTTTTTTCTATATGATAATTGGGCATTGCCTGGTAGTCGGACGATAGGAGGCCACTGCCACATGTAAATAAAGCATACTATGAGCACCTATCAGCTGAGGCTTTGGCTACTGCTTCCACACTATATTTTCCCCAGTTCTCCCACTGAATAAACGGAGCTGTTTCACTGAATCACTGAGTCTGGAGCTGTTTGCATCATTGAACCTGCCTCCCTGGAAGGGCTTTCTTCCGTCAGTGCTCACTGGCTGTCCTGATCCCGCTCGTCGCTTCTGCTCCCCTTGTCCTTGTGGATTGGTGGCCAATGACCCATGAGGAGAGGGAGAGACCCCACAGAAGTTATTGTGTTCTTTCTGTGGTCTCTTTTCTACTCAGATGTCCCAAGTGATTTGAAGGCCCAATGCAAGAGGCCATCAGATGCAGCTCTTGCTTGTTTGGTCCAGAAAAAAAAAATCACAGCTTAGGCTAGAGAAACTGTTGAAACATGGATCAATCTTAATTCCTTTCCTAACCTCTAGGCATCTAAGTTCCATGGATCTTTTTAAGAACATTTGCTGTGTCACTGCTCTGTGTAAGGGCTATACAAAGGCAAGTGATGAGACCCCTAGCCCTGGAGTCATGGAGTTCAACTGCTCCAAGGGTGATAGGTCACACACAGTTACCAGTGGCCAAAACATCTGTTCCCGTCTTCATGCAGTAAAGTGGCAGTACCACCATATATCAGCTGACATATATACATACAGCAGATGTAGAAGCCAAGTTCTCGGGATGCCTTTTCACATAGCTTCAGACATGGGTCTTGGAGATTGGAGGAGAGATTGTTCTCAGCAGATACAGCAAACCCTTTGCATTTGGGGGGTAGGGGGAGAAATGCCTGTAGATACAGAACCTGGTCATGTTCTCTTGATGGCTAGCTAAGGCCTTGCTCAAAGACTGAGGTCAGCTCCCTCTTGTAGCATCACCAAACGTGCAGTGGCCTGGCCCATTGGGTCTTACACATTGAGTGGGCCCCAGAGACTCCTGGAGAGCTAACTACAGCACACATTGCAGGGTCTCACCCAGAAGTTCTGATTTGGGAAGTCTGGTACAATAATTGAAATTTCTAACTCTAATATGTTATCAAATGATGCTGATGGATGCTCTGCTAAATGGGACCCTACTTTAAGAAGCTATGGTTTAAGGGCTGGAGAGATGGCTCAGGGGTTAAGAGCACTGAATGCTCTTACAGAGGACCCGGGTTCAATTCCCAGCATCCACATGGCAGCTAACAACCATGCTAATTCCAGTTCTAGTGGAATTCAACACCCTCTTAGGACCTCTGCAGGCACTGCACAACATGGGTGCACTTACCTACATGCAAACCATACACTCATACACATAAAATAAAAGTTTTAAAATATTTTTAAAAAGAAGCTTTGGCTTAGACTTATATTTATGCACCTAAGGAAAACCGGGCTATAGGATCCTATACCTTTAGAGGTCTAAGAAGTTCTTTCTCAGACCTGACAGTCCTCTCAATCTTTCAGTGACAAACATCTGAACTCCTGCCTACGAACTAAGGGACATGTTTACTCACCCATCATCTCTCAATCTTTCAGTCACCAAGGGGCCTCATTGTAATAGTTACGGTTGGTTGTCAACATTAAATGGCTTGAGAAGTTTCCAGAACACTGGTGTGTGTGTGTGTGTGTGTGTGTGTTTGTGTGTGTGTGTGTGTGTGTGTGTGTGTGTGTGTGTGATGGTGCTTCCAGAGAACATTGGTGTGTGGGTCAATGAACTGAGTGGGGAAGCTCTGCCCTGAGTGAGGGCAGCACTATCCAACAGGCTGAAGTCCCAGGTGGAACAAAAAACAGTAGAAGAGCAAAGCTCATACACGCACACTTATCCCTTCCGAGCAAGTTGAGTTTTGCTGATGTCAGATGACATGTGGACTTCAGACTCCAGATTCATAAGCCTTTGAGCCTAGATTTATAGCATCAGTTCTTCAAGGAGCTTCCACATCTTCGGTCTTAAACTGGAGCTGCATCTTTGGTCTTTTTATTTTGAGATTCCCAGCTTCTTGAACTGAGCAGCCACTGGCTTCCTAGGCTCTCCAGGCTGCAGGTAGCTATGGTGGGGTGAGTCAGCCTTTAACTATGTGAGAAAATGTAACAAATATCCCCTTAAAATTGTATATATTTTATTGATTCTGTTCCTCTGGGCACCCCGAATTAATACTCTCACTATAATCTGAATCTAGCACGGGATATAAAAAGAAAATAAATTTGGGTTCTACCCAAGGAGCTCACAGTATTGGTGGTAAAGCAGAACTTCCCTCAAACCAGTTAAACAGGACAGTCTGGGGCTATATGCCAGGTAGACAGAGACAACAATATGCCATGGGCACATCTGGGGACACATCCTCTCTTGCAGGCTTCTGAAGGTCTTATTAATATAGAACTTCTCTCTAGAAAACATGCAGTACTCATGTCTGGGGGAAGAAGTTCATCCAGTGATGCATGACCTTAGTGATAATCAGTCCTCATTAGTCACAAAGTCAAACAAAGAGAGATCCCAAGAGACTTACCAGGTGCACTTGCCATCCCCCTCCTCAGTTAACTAGACCGTCTGCTTCACATTATGACAATCGTATTGGAATGAACTCAGCGAGCTCTGTGGTTTCCTGTCTTTGTTCACACTCCTCCCTATTATTTTAAAGGGTATTTTTCAATTTAGATGAATGGAGAAGTAGGCAATAAGGCAATTATAGTAAATGCCAATGGTAGGATCTATGTAGTGACTATATGCATATTAATGAGGGACTCTCAATATGATTGAAAATTCTTCAAAATGATGATAGGAAAAGAAAGCTTGTATTTATGGAACAGTGGTGGAATAGCTTAGAGGATGTAATATAAGCTTAAAGGGACAAATATGTAGGACAAATCATAATTTAATGTAGTATTTTCCATTGGTTATATTTTTGTTGAATAAAAATTATTGAGTGTCTGCTATATTTCTGGCACTGTCCTTGGCTAGAATTTCAACAATAAACAAAATAAATTATTAGAGCTGTGACAGAGCATGTAGTAGGGGATGCAGGAAAATTAATAAATAAATATCTGAGACATGGAGAGCATGCCATCAGTAGAACAGTGTAATAGGACTTACCAGTGCTCATCCTCTCTCATAAACATTGATTTTGACATCATTCCATGCAAGAAAACAGCTTTGCAAGAGTTTGGGGATACAGATGAGAGACTACAGTACCCAGGAACAGCAAAGAGTAAGACATACTTATGAGGATAGGAAGGCCAGGTTTCTTACCTGCATCAACCTCCACCTGAAGCCAAGGCAATACAGGGTAATTATCCTCTCTGCATGAGGAAAGGAGAATAAATGAAGCACCTGAATTTGCTGTAGACTCTCAACATCAGGCCATTTCCATAAACTCGGGCTCCAGGATGGTTCTGCAGCCCCAAGCTTCAGAACTACCCTAGCAATGGGTTAGCCCAACAAACTCCAAATTCAGGCCTACCCTGGTGCTAGCAGGCCAGCCTCACTAACAGTTCATCTCCTGTAAACACAGGCTCCAATACCACCATGTATAAGATTAGCTACTACAACCTAAATGTCTAGGCCCACATTGACAGACAGTCTCCAGACCTCCACAGTTCCAATGCATGCTCCTATGGTACCAAGCAACACACCAAAGCTTACAGAAGCACTTCAATGTCTACCCCTGCAGATACAAGTTTGAGGCCCGTCCCTATACACTGTCCAGGCTTGCTTCTCAGCAATAATGGGTCTAGTAAACACAGAATGCAGACCCAGCCTCTAGACATGCCATGGTTATAGGCCCAGATTCTATATCCCCAGACTCCACACTACCATCACAGACCTATCCTTTAATCTTGCCATACCCAAAGACTCCAGAATAAAGAACACCTCCAGGGAACCTTGCCAAATAGCCTCAGAATCTTTAAACTAGTTGACAAGTGAAGGGCTTCCCCTATCAATGCCAGTCTTAAGTCAGGCTTCTTCAAATGTGCAGGCATCAACACATGGCCTCATGAATCATGAATAATCAGAAAATCATGACCCTCAAAGTAATAAAGAACCAACTTAAAGACATCTAAATTTTTGGCAAAAAATTCTAAGCAATCACCCTAAATAAACTTAGTGAACTATTAGAGACTAGACAATGGGCTGAGGAGATGGCTGTCAGTAAAATGCTTGTTATGCAAGCATGAGAACCTGAGTTTGGATCCAAGCCAGCTGCAGTGATACAATCCTGTAAACCCAGCACGGAGTGGGCAGAGACAAGTGGATCCTAAGGGCTTCCTGGCCAGTCAGTCTAGCAAAAATAGTGAGCTCATGAGCTCCAGGTTTAGCTCGAGACCCTGTCTCAGAAAGTAAGGTGGGGGATATAAAAGAGGACAACTGATATGGACATGTCTGGCCTGAACATGTGTGCACAAATATGCATACACCACACACACACACACAGACACACACACACACAGACACACACACACATATGAGAGAGAGACACAGAGAGAGAGAGAGAGAGAGAGAGAGATTAACTGAAAGTTCAACCAAGAGGTTAGAAAAATTTTTAAAAAAAACTAAGAGAAATCTAGAAGTAAAGGCCATAATAACTGAACTGAAAAATTCCATAGTGGGTTTTCATAGTAGACTTTATCACACAAAAGCCAGGACTGGCAATTTTTTAGGCTAGATTAATTAAATTTACACAGTCAGGGAGACAAAAAGAAAACTGAATGAAAAATGTGAAGAAGCCTGGGAGAAGCATGAGGTGTTATCAAATAATGAACATATGCACTATCTGAGTTCCTGAATGCTTAGAGAAAGACACGGTGGCACAAATTTTACTAAAGACACAGTGACAAAAAACTTTCAAAATATGAAAAGAGAAATGTTCATCTAAATCCACGAAACCCCAAAATCCCAATTAGATTAAGTTTAAAGAAAGCTTCACCAAGATGCATTATCCAATTCCCAAAAGGCACAAAAATTTTGTGAACAAGAGAAAAGCACATTATATATGCAAGGGAACCTTAAGACTATCAACAGATTTCTCAGTGGGAACCTTCATCTCAGGAAAGTGTAGACTAACAAAAAGTATTGAAAGATATACAACTGTCAACCTCAAACACTTTATTCAGTAAATCTGTCCTTTAGAAGAGAATGAGAAGTAAAGACTTTCCCAGAGAAACAAAAGCTGTAGCAGTTTGTCAACGTTTCACTTTCCATACAAGAAAATTTGAAGGGAACCCTTAAAATTGAAACAAAAAGACCAAGACAACTCAAAAGCATACCAAAGTACAAAAACTCAACTTAAAAGCAAAGTTATGATAAAATTCAGAATACTGTAACACTGTAATGGAAGTGTGTCAATTACTTTAAACTCTATTGTAAAAGTTAAAAGGTGGGTTGAGAGAGTAGTTCAGTGGTAAAGCACTTATCTAGCATGGTCTTAGTTTAAACCAACAATACCTTGCAAAACATAAAATAAAAGTTAAAAGACAACAGTATTAAAAATAGCAATAGGCTGGTTGTGGTGGAACATACAGCAGTAGGAAGTACTGAAGAGGCAGAGGCAGGAGGATCACAAGTTTGAGGTCAGCCTGGGCTATATTATTTATTTTTTTGCATAACACAGGTGCACTTACAAACATGCAGGCATAACACTCATTCACATAAAATAAAAATAATAAATAAAATGAAAATAAAAATAGCAGTAGGTACAATTACTTTGTGAGAGATACACAATATATAAAAGATGCAAACTGCAAAATCAGTAATAAAATGTAGTAGCAGTTTTTATACAGCAACTTATCAGACTAAAATAGATGGTAATAACTATAATATGCTTTGAGTAAGCCTCATGTAACCACAAAGAAAAATCCTGTCATAGACACTCGAAGGATAAAGAGAAAAGAATATAAGCATATTACTACAAAACTCATCAAATTGCACAGAATTTCGGAAGAATGTAGCAAAGGAAGTATGAAACATGAAACAAACAAAAAACATCTGCTAACAAAATGTCAATAGTAAATTCTCTCTTATCAATGATTACTTAAATGTAAGTGTACTGAGTTTTCCAACCAACAGACACAAAATGGCAGAATAAATTTAAAAAAACATGTATGTACTGTCTATAAGAGATTTATTTTAACTTTAAGGACACATATAGGATGAAAATGAAGGATAGAAAAAGATATTTTATGAGAATGGTAATTAAAAGTCACAACATACCTCAACATAATTAAAGCCATATGTAACAAACCCACAACCAACATCATTCTAAATGGAGAAAAACTGGAAGCATTCCCATTGAAATCAGGAACCAGACAAGGCTGTCTACTACCTCCACTTCTCTTTAACACAGTGCTTGAAACTCTTGCAAGAGCAATAAGACAAGAGCAGAAAATAAAAGGAGTAATAATTGGAAAAGAAGAATTCAAAGCATCCTTTTTGAAGATGATATGATATTATATCTAAGAGATGCCAAAAATTCCACCAGAAAACTCCTAGAAATTATTAACATGTTCAGTAAAGTGGCAGGTTA
>NW_008329677.1:2799821-2800300 GCF_000622305.1 Nannospalax galili
GACCCAAATTATGAGTAAATGCAATTTCAGTCACCTGATGTGGGAGACAGGCTTGAGCCTAGGGTGATATTGCAACTGTCAGGGTCACATGGTTTCCAGGAATCCAGGCTCTGTAATCTGAAACCCAGTATGCTAATGAGGCATCCTACCCTCTATTCTGTGACAGGATGTTAAGTCTGTTATGCTAATAGGATGATGCTAATATGGTATCCTACTTGCTGTACTGTGATAGGACGCTAAACCTGTTATGTAATAAGGTATCGTACTTGCTGTGCTGTAATTGGACCACTACCCCTATACAACCTTGTGCCTTCCTCCAATAAACCAGACCTGTGTCACTGAACCTGGTCTCCTGTGTCTGAATGCGGCTCTGCTGACACAGTCTCCTCACCAGCCCTGGGGTCTGGGACCGGGCTGAAGCACCGACAGCAGGAGGCAGCACAGGGCAAGCAGAAGAGCTGCCTCAGCACCAGGCAAGC
>NW_008329677.1:2801665-2802583 GCF_000622305.1 Nannospalax galili
AGAACCTGAAAGAGAAGAACAGTAGGAAACAGGCCTTAATAAGGGAGATATGGATAAAAATTGGGTTAGTTTAAGGGAGTGGGGAGGAAAGGGTATACAAGGAACCTAGGGGATAAAGGGAAAAAAGCAGCTCAAGAGAGGTAGGACCATAGGAGAAGGGTATTAGCACGGGAGAAAGGGGGGAAATAGGGGCACCTTAAGTGGGAAAATCATGATAGATGGGTGAGACAATGCAAGAGATAAACAATGCCTGGCTAGTTTTTAAAACCAGAGGGAACCATATTACTCTTACAAACTACTGACAAATTATACATAGCAGATCAAGAAACATATGTCCAGGTAAGGTTTATCTGAGAACAACTGGTCTTTGCCCAAGATTTATCTACATGACTCAATGTAATTAAAAGTACCAGACTGGTGGAACTAACCTTCTTGGATGTTTAACATACATACTTTGAGGCCTATAATAATTTGGTCAGAGGGACATAAAGGACAGTTTTTGCTCCTTGCCCTCCTAGGTCAACTAGTTTCAGGACTATGACCATCTCTCAAAATGTCCTGTAATTGTGGTAGGTCATCTGTCCTCTTGATCAAGGAGGCCGAGAGACCCCAACACATGGATTTGAACTAGTGTCCAATCGACAAAGAGGAATGTTAACACAGAGGAATTATTTCCTCCTTGTTTCCAAGCAAAGGCAACCATGGTCAAGCAGGACCTTTGACTTATCTTCACAGGCGGAACTGGTAAAAGAAAGGAGCCAGGGGCTCCTCCCAAGCCCATGTGACTCCCAAGGAACAGATCTTCAAACGACTTTAAGAGTAAAAATAAATTGATTTATCTGGACCAACTGTATGGCCTTAAACACCCAAAAGGAAAGTATAACCAAAGATTAAAGGGGTCAATATAATTTTTTAAGA
>NW_008329677.1:2803069-2806119 GCF_000622305.1 Nannospalax galili
GAAGCAATCAAAGACTGTGTAATTTTGGGAGACTCTTGTTCTACCCCAGACAACAACTCAAAGGAAGGCTTCTCCTGTCTGGCATGTTTCTTGTTATGTAGCCTTTAGCTAAACATATGAACTCTTAAAAAATTATATTGGCCCCTTTAATCTTTGGTTATGAGTTCAATAATATATAACTATATTAATTCAACTGTGAACCTAGAAACTTGCACCCACTTGTGAAAGAGATGTGCTGTTGCCCTGGAATGTGTTACTGAATATGTTAAAGCTGTAGTGAAAAGCTTCTAATCATGTAGTTATTAAAAATTTTTAAAGGTATAATTAAAAAATAATAATTCTCCAAAGCATAAAAATTTGCTCCTTAATAATTAGTAGATGTGAAAAACATTACCACTGAAATCTACCTGATGACTTTATATCCATGCTCAGATGCCAAGGAGCTCAGAGTTGCTAGTCTTTTGTTTAAGAGTTTGGTAAATATCTTGGTAGAGAAGTGGATGAAACCCAGGGTTCTCACAGCAGGAGCAGGTCATCTCTTCCCCCCAAACTGGCCCTGATCAGGAATATCTGACTGCTTAGTCACCTCACCTACTAGCCTGCCAGCTTGCCAACCTGCCAGTCCATCCTTCGGAGTACAATATTGTATAACTGTAATAATTCAACTGTAAACCTAAAAATGTAGAGCCAATTTTGTAAGAGATGTAGCCTAGCTCTGAAAATTGTTATAGAATATGTCAATGCTGATGTAATGAAATGCTTCTTTTAAGTATGTGGTTGTTAAATAAATAATTTTAAAAAAAGAGAGAACAAGCTGGCTGTACTTCAGACAAAGCTGACTTTAAGTAAAAAACTATCATAAGATATAAGGAAAGCCATTATATTATGATAAGGTATTGACTCACTAAAACTATACAGCAAGTATAAATATATATGCATCCAGTAAGAACCACTTAAATATATAAAGCAAATTATTAGAACTAAGGAAGAAAAAAGACACAATGCAATAACAGTAGAGGACTCAAATAGTCCACTTTTAATAAGAGATCATTGAGGGAGAAAAATCAATAAGGAAATGTGAGGCATGAACACCACTATAGGTCAAATGTACCTCACAGATATATGCAGAAATTCCATCCAACAGTGGCAGAATATATGTTTGTCTTAAGCACACATGGAGAATGTCTCAAGGATAGATCATATGTTAGGCCACCAAAATAATTCAAGAAGACTCAAATCATATCAAGTATCTTTTTCTGCCACAGTCAAACTAGAAATGAAAAACTAAAAAAAAGGAAAATACACAAATATGTGAAAAATTAAACAACACACTTCTCAACAACCAATGGGCCAAAGAAGGAATCAAAAAGAAAATCCAAAAATATCTTGAAGCAAATGAAAGTGGGAGCATAGCACACCAAAACTATGATATACAACAACATTGGGTCTATGGGAGCAGGTCACTGTAATGGTTTCATAAGGAAAAGAGAGTTCTAAAATAAGCAGCCTGACATTAAGCCCTAAGGAACCAGGAAAAGAAGAAAACCTAGACCAACAGCAGCAAGAGGAAAGAAATAATAAAGCTCTCAACAGAAATAAATGCAACAGAGAATTTAAAAGGAATAGGGAAGATCAATGAAGCTGAGATGGTGTTTAGAAAGATAAAGCTGACAGGCATTTAGACAAACAGGAAACAAAGAGAACAGAAAACTGAGAGAAGACAAAAATTAATGAAAGAAGAAATGTTACAATTGACAGTACAGAAATACCAGTGATGATAAGGGATTAGTAGGAGTAATTATATACAAATATATTACCTAATCTAGAAAATTTGGATAAATCCCTGGAAAAATAAAATCTTTCAAAACAAAATCATAAAAAATTGAAAATATCATCAGGCAAATAATGAGACTGAACTAGTAATAGAAAAAACTATGAGTTACATTTGTGTTGATGTGACAGAATACCTGACAGAACAACTTAAGAAGGAAAGATTTATTTTGGCTTGTGGATTCATTACACTATGGTGAGGAAGCCATGAAGAGTGGCTCTGTCCATGCCAGTGGGAGCATGAAGTGGATGCACATCATATCAGAGTGGACCAGGAAGCAGAGTGGCTGGAACCAGAGGTCAGGCTGGAACATCCAAAGTCCTGCCCCTAGTGATCTACAGCTGCCCACTCACCCTGTCTCCTAAATGTTCCACAGTCTCTCAAGGTAGCATCAACAGCAGAACAAATGCTCAAATCATCAGCCAGTGGGGCACATTTCAGATCCAAACCAAAACAGTTCTCAAAAAAGAAAAGTCGAGGACCAGATGGCTTTCCAGCTGAATTCAAATAAATATTCAGATTGGGTACAAATCCTCACATTTTTTTTCAAAAAATAGAATTAGAGAGAATAGTTCCAAAGTGTCTATTAGCTCAATAGCACCTTGATACCAAAGTCAGACAAAAGATTGCAAGAAAATTATGGTTTAGTATCTGATGAACATGGATGAAATAATCTTCAATAAATTACTAGCAAACTGACGTTAATAACACATCAAAAAGATTATACATCACAAGCAAGTGGGATTCATCTCTAGGATGGAAATTTAGTCTAACATGTGATGTACCACATTAACTGAACCCTTTCTAATAACGGGTCCTGCAACCATTTCAGTAAATGCAGAAAAGCATTTAACACAGTTCAAATTTTTTCATGATAAAAAATATATATCTCAATAGATAAGGGCTTGAAAGAAGCTTCTTCAGCCCTAAAAAAGACCACTTACAAAAAACTAAACTGAGATCATAGTCAATGGGGAAAAACTCTAAGATTTTCCTCAGAGATCTGTCACAACTCTCACCACTACTGTTCAAGCAGTACTAGAACTTGTGCCCAAAGCTATTAGGCAAGAAAAATAAATTAAATTCTTCCAAATTAAAAAGGAAGAAATTAATCATTTAAAAAAATTTTAATAACTACATGATTAGAAGAAGTATTTCACTACATCTTTTTTTCTGTATGGAACTGTATATTTTAATAATGAAATGGAGATCTTTTTAA
>NW_008329677.1:2806243-2901873 GCF_000622305.1 Nannospalax galili
TAGACCAGGCTGGCCTTGAACTCATAGAGATCTGCCTGCCTCTGCCTCCCAAGTGCTGGGATTAAAGGTCTTCTAAGTATGTGGTTATTAAATAAATAATTTTTTAAAAAGGAAGAAATTAAATTGTTTCTGCTTATAGATAGCATAATTTTATAGGAAATTCTAACTAGTCCATTAAAATTTATTGGAACTAATAAACCAGCCCAATAAAGTTTCAGGATATATACATAATCCACACAGAAACCAGTAGTGTTTCTACATACTAAGAATAAATTATTTAGACAAAACAAGTAATTCATTTATAGTAGTGTACAAAGAAATTCTTAAGAGAAAATCAGAACATGGAAAGCATAAAAACTCAAAGTAATTAGGTCCAACATTAATAAATAGAAATGCATTCCTTGTTCATTCCTTTAATGCTGTTGGTGGGAATGCAGCTACCAGAGAATTATGGGAAATATGGAGTGTCCTCAAAAAATTAAAATTAGAGAAACTATTGTCTGTAACTCCAGCACTCAGGAGGCTGAGGCAGGAAGATCACAAGTTCTGGTCCAGTCTCAGCTATATGAAAAGATCTTGCCTCAGAAAAAAAAAAAAACAACCAATAACCAAAAACTGGACTGCTATATAACCCCAAACTCCCTGCACATTAATTTGGCTGTTGGAGTAAGGTAATTCCAGCGATGAATCAGGATGCCATCAACATCCCTGTAGCATCCTTAGATCTGATTGACAGAGAACAAAACTGAAGATGCAGCACTGCACAGATGACAGGAGATAAGAGCGCTGAGTTCCCAAGCAACTGGTAATTGATGGCTGGAGAAATCATTTGGCTTTGAGAGGTACAAATAAGTACTGGTGGATGAAGCAGGTGAAAATGGAAACAGTTCTCCAGGTTTCTAGCTGAGGAGCTTCTGGTCTCTTTGGGATGGTCATACAAATATACCAAAATTTGCTCTAATGAAGCTTGGAATTCAATAAACGTGTCAAGCAAAATATGCAGCATGACAATCCAAAGCCTGACAGTGGACAGACACTGAACATCAGCAAATATACATGAATTATCGTGTATATGATATGCATACAGTTAGTTATATCATTTCACAGGAAAAATTATTAACCCAACTATTGTTCAAAGGGGAAAGAGTAAAAGATTTAACATTTACAGAAAAATTTAGAGAGTGTGACACCCTAACCTTTGCTGACAATTCACAGGCTTTCACAAAGTCACCAGATTTCTCTTTCTGAAGTGCAAGGTTAAATTAAAAGAAAATTTTCAAGACCTATAATGGAACAACAGCTGTCCGAAGTAATATCTATGGCAAATGGACTGGACTAGCCAAGCAGCAACCAGAGGAATATGTATATCATCATGATTACCTCCCATTTATAGCCTAGCCTCTTGGGAGGGTGTTGATCGGGGCTGCCAGAGAGGATAAATCAATTTATTCCAATTAGACTTGGTGACTTGACCACTTGTGCTTCGAGAATCAGGCTGGAATCACTTTGAAAAGAGATCATCCCTCTTCTCCTCTCTATTTAAACAGAAGCTTCTGTCAGAAATGGATGGAAAATATGTTTTGGCAGCTGAGTCAGTGGCAATTGTACAGAGCTGAATGCTCATAATTTTGCAGGCTTCACCATAGAGACACTGGGCAGCCAGACTCACTGGAGTGAATACATGGGAGTACCGGGGCAAACCACAGCTCCACCACCCAGCCAGGCTGTGCCAGGCTCCTGAGTGAGTCCCCCAGCACTCACGAGTCATATTTACCTCCATTTCAAGGTGGGAGATTATAGGCAAAGAAAAAAGCTGCAATTAAGCCCTGCTCTTCCCCTTGACATTGAGGCAGTTTGGTCAACTCCTCTCCGTGTATTCTGGAGCACTTGGTCTTACCTTGAAAGGAGAGAGAGAGAGAGAGAGAGAGAGAGAGAGAGAGAGAGAGAGACAGAGAGACAGAGAGAGACAGAGAGACAGAGACAGAGAGACAGAGACAGAGAGAGACAGAGAGAATGAATATGAGCTGAGCTGCCGGTGTGAGCAGTCCCCAAACAGGAAGGATGTAAATTCACACCCAGGCCCCCAGGATACAGTGGTAACAGCATTGCTGGGCTGCTTTCTGAAAAGATGAGGAAGCTGCTTAACGTCAATCATTATGACTTATGAAAAAAACCTTTTCATCTTAAGACCATTATTTTCTTCTTCCTACTACAATATTTTATGCAGTTTCATTTGATCATATTACCATCATAATAATCTTCCAGTCTCTAGACCTTTCCACACACTCAGATCATGCCCTGCGTAACACCAGATTTCTAGATTATGAATCCATCCACCCCCATCCGCCCCATGTTTGCAGGCCTGGAATCCTGGTGGATCAGCCAAATTCGTAGCATTTATTCATATGTAGTGAGTCACACAAACTGCTGACAATTCACCAAGATGTTGACATGCTAAGAATGCTTCCTGGTCCCCTGCCAAGGATGGACACGTGGCAGACATCCACATGAATGTCGGGAGGGATGTTCATGGCAGAGAACACCATTCACAGAATGCAGAGCAGATGCTACAAATGCTACTGGAGGGGCATTTCAGCCACAGATGTCTCTTCAAGTTCTGCTTCAGCATGTCAATCTCTCTTGCTTATTTCTGTGTCCCATGCTTAATAACACGCCTGCTTCCCCAGTCATCTTGAAACAGGTAAGTGCAGAATTTAGTGAATCTTGAAATCTGTTGAAAAGGAGATGTGGTAATACTATGACTCGTTAACACTCACAAGACAGCTCTTCTGGGGACTTTTTCCCAGTGAGTGAATGACTGTAGCTTAACTATGCTGAGGGGAAGGAATCACAGATTTAAGAACAAAAAACAAAAGTGAAAATGGATGCCAGTCCCTCTATCAGAGTTTCCACCTGGAAGAGGGGTCTATTTTGTTAGGAAGAATTAGTGGTTATTGTCAGGTGGTGCACACCTTTAATTCCAGCACTAAGGAGGCAGAGGCAGAAGGATCTCTGTGAATTTGAGGCCAGCCTGGTCTATATAATGAGCTTTGGGTCAGCTGGGGCAACAGGAAGATCTTGTCTCAAGAAAACCAAAATTAGAGGGGTGGGGGAGAGATGCGGGGGCGTTAGTGGTTATTGTAACAGAAGTCCTAGGTTCACAGCAGAGAGTGTGTCTCAAATCTTGCCTTAGAGCCTGCACACCCGCTGCTCCATCTTCTTGAGCATTTGCATAGCTTCCTGCCTCTATGGAGGTCTGGGTCTACAGAGACACCTTTTTTGACCACCTTATCCATCATCCTCTACCTCCTAATCTCGCTTTTTCTTCTCAGTCCTTATCATCCTCTGCCAGACAATACCTGTATTTATTCAGTTTTTATTGATCTTCCTCCTCCACCAGAATGTAAACTACCCAGTAACTAGGATTTGGTTTTGCTTACTGCTATATCCTAAATACTTATACCACTCACAGTGTACTGGGTGTTCAATGAGCATTTGTTGAAAGAATGAAATGAATGAATCTTTTATAAAAGGCAAGAGAGCAATACAGGAATTTCTCTTGGTAACAGTGATGTTTATAATAACATCATTATATTAGTAGCTAGATAACTTCTCCACAGCACCTGAAGTAAGCACTGTCACACACCTTTATCTCCAGTTTTTCCCCTCTCTTGCCCTTAGGGTCTTAGGCATCTGGTAACTATGTTAGCCTGGCTAGTTATGACAAGGAGACAGTGTCATTCTCTAGTGCTCTGCTTTTAAGATTTGCTACTGACAATATAAAACATAGCTCCTGCTCCAAAGGAAATAAGAGATAGTTTAATATGAGTCAAGTATCAGTGATCACAGCACAAGAGCATGGATCTGGTTTGCCCTGAATGCCATGTTCCACTATGGAAGTGGTTGCATGAACTTTTCATAATCACAGAACAAAATCAAGTCATAATCATATATTCGCTGAATATGTTGGTACACATCAGATAGATGGTTACAGCAAACTAGGAAAATCTGTTAGAGGTTTCAGTGTGTGTATGGGGGGGGGCGATGTCAGAGGACAACCTCAGGTGTCAATCCTTGCCTTCCACCTGTTTGAGACAGGATCTCTTGTTTTGTGGACCCCAGGCTAACCCACACCAAAATTTCTAAGGATTCTCTTATCTGCATTCCATCTTGCCTAAAGAGCACTGAAATTACAGACATGCACCACCACATTCATATGAAGCTTGTGGGGATCCAAACTCAAGTCCTCATCTGTGTGTGTCAAGCACTTTATCCACTGAATCATTTCCCCAGTCCATGAGGTTTCTGTGCTAGTTAATGGTATTCTCAACCTTTGAGTTCTTAGAAGCTAGTGACCTGCTAATAATTAATGCATCCCAAAGCTTGTCCAAGATAGCTGAAAGGAGGTTATATCAGACACAGAGAAGGGTGATAAATGGATGTTAAAGGAACTAAAGACAGTCTCAGATCATTCTGGTCTTGATCTGCTGCATTCCAATTCTCCACAATACCAGAAGTTTAATCAGTTACTGAGTTTACAGAATTTTCAACAAATGTGTAGTTTTTTCTGAGAACTTCCATTCACACTACCAATGAAAACATCTACATTTTATTTTTAGTGTCAAAGGAAACACCAGGTTTAATAGTCACTGAAACTTCATGGCTACAGTTCAGTGAATCGCTTCAGACATCACTGTACCTCTCACACTGCAGTTCCCCTGTTTGTTTACTGCTGCCTCCATGTAATATTCTTGCTTATTCCAGAACCCAAGAAATATCCTTCCAAAAAATTCCATTGCACCTCTTTAATAAAGTCCCTATGATAAGTTGTGCTTAGACACTTTCAGGGATTAAATTGGCTCAGAGTCCCAAACAGCAGTAAGCCACCATTGAAGGTTGAGTTTTCCCTATAGAGGTCCATGCCAGTACAGAACCTGACAGATCTTCCCAGAACTTCTGTCTACCTTGATTATTTATAAATAGCACTACAGCAACGAGCTTCTTACTGTTCTTGGACTCAGGGTCAGTCCCTTTAACACAATCCCCAAGGATGTACCAGTGTCCTGCCTTGTCTTGTGCTATACTTTTCCTTCTCCTAAAGTGCAGGGGTTTTGTTTGTTTGTTTATGGGTTTTGTTGTTTTTTGTGGTTCTAGGAATCGAACCCAGGGTCTTGCACATGCTGAGTATAGGCTCTGCTCCTGAGCTGCATGCCCAGCTCCTACAGTCTTTCTTCAGTTCCTCTGCTGTGCCCTGCCTCTTCGAACCACATGGCCATTACAGCCTCCTCCAACTTTCACCTGCCAGTTTTCCTACAGATTCCAGACCCAGTGCCACTTTCATCTGAAAAGCCTTTTCTCAGAGCCATTAATTAATGTGCATCTTTTACAATGTTTTTCTAAGCATGTACACACATATTTGAACATATTTTATAATCATCTGCCTCCTCTACTAAGCTACAATGAATGGGTTAATTTATGCTTACTGTTAACTCCCCAGCACTAAGTAGCAAACTTCATATATAGCAATATGCTTCATAAAGATGAATTCATAAACTGATAGATAAAAGTGAATGAATGAATGCATAGAGAATATTCACTGGCTTGTGTCAGGCATATGGTATTCCCACTCATAGGCTTATTAGAAATTCTGTAAAATACTTATAAAATACATTATACATATTTGGAACAAGTATGAAAAATTCATATTCTCTATCAATCCCAAATCCATAGCTGAAGTTATGAGGGAAAAATCAAATTATGGTATATGTGTGTTGTTGTTATTGGTGTTGTCAGGCTCAGTGGCCTAAGGGGAGGTGGGGAGGCTTGTGTAGCAATTTAATTATTTCTGACACTATTGTGCACTGGAAGCAGAGAATAGCTGTTTTCTCTGGCGCATCTCACAGTATCTGACGGACTTCTAGATGACTAAGGTAACCATGGTTGGCTGAACTCCAATTCTTACCCCAGGGCCCACACAGACACCTTCACCAGCACAAACGGCAACACGCTCAGGTTTAGGGTTACCACTTCTTGCTGAACCTGGGACTTACCAAACCTCCCTTCATCACTAATGAAGTAGAAACTGGCTCCTCACTGATGGTGGGATGCAATAGCAAACCCAGCAAGGTCATGACCACCATGCAACTGCCACTTTGCCTTTCAGCCTTATCATCAAATGTTTTTTGTTTTTTTGTTTTTTTTTCCTTTCAGCTCCCTTTCCAAACAGGCTCCACAAATCAGGAACACGTGCGGGTGCTTATAGAACAGTGTGAGCTCCTATGGTCAGATGTCCTGGAGGTTCTGAACGTATGTGATTGGTTAAACCAATGAATTCCCACCAAATGGTGCCACCAGATGGATGATCAAATCAGTAATACTTGTGTTCTGCGGAACACATTCCTACCACTCATGATTCATCAGCTTGTTTCCGAAACACATTTAGTTAGGAGTAATTTTCCATTTCTATCAACCAGTCCTTACCTGCTAATGGCCACTGTAACCTGAGACGGTTACAAACAGCTGAATAAGAACTCAGGGTGCTGCACTGAGTTTGTAAAGTCCCCAGTGAAGTGGATTCTTGAGTCTCCCTCCAGTTAGCTCCCTCCATTCGATTTTTTTTTTTAGGATAGCAAGGATCTACCTCTCCATCTTCACATTCTACTGATCATTTTTATCTTTTTCATTAGAAAAGCTATTGATCCTTCTTGCCCAAGATCCAGCTCTTTAAAGAGAAAGCAGAGAAATGAAAAAGATAAGCATTTGCAAAATGAAGAAAGACTGAGCTTTGGGATTTGTGTGCCTCATTACCAATTCCCCCAGGGGCTTCCTGCCGGCCATGAGCATTCATCATGGGTAGAAGGTCAAGGGGAGAGGGGTGGATCAAACCTTATTAAGGGAAATAGCAGTACAGAAGATCTTCAACTAAATGACTCATTTAGCTCCAAATTCAAACCTAAATTTTTATATTGGCTCAATTTGCTCCTTCATTTACTGAACAAATGCTGCCAACCACGTTGACCAAGCTTAACCAGACCACATTTACTTTTATCACAATCAATTAGCTTAGTTTTATTTTCTGTGAAGGGATAATTTATAGCCAACAGCTCATAGTCTGAAACAGGAGTCTAGATTTGGCCACTGATAGTTTGCAGGCCTGATTTATTTCTCTTCTCCTAACAGCACTGACCCAGAAACCTTTGATTTGAACTCTATATTGGCCAAGCTGTACAGGTTCTCAGCACCACGTGTGCCTCGCTAACTCCATGGGATGAACAACTGATCTAAATGCCAAGCATTGTCCTGCAGTGTCCTGACTCTTCTA
Source organism: Nannospalax galili (assembly GCF_000622305.1). Classification (NCBI taxonomy): domain Eukaryota; kingdom Metazoa; phylum Chordata; class Mammalia; order Rodentia; family Spalacidae; genus Nannospalax; species Nannospalax galili. Next base: position 2,813,565 of record NW_008329677.1, read on the forward strand.
TAAAGGTCTCTTTCCCAGGCAGCACACTTTATCAGAAGCCTCCACACACACAGACTGAAGTGAATGATCCTAAACAGAAATGATTCTTTAGGCACAGAGTCAACAAACTTTTCCTATAAAGGGTCAGGGCATAAACCCTTTAGGCTTTTGGTCTAATGGCACTCAGGAGCAATTACCTACTTGCCACTGTGATATGAGGTCAGTAGTGGTTAAGACACAGAAATGTGCGGGTGTGGCTGTGTCTCAAGTAAACTTCACACAGACAAACATGGTGAGTAGGTTTGGCCCAAGGACTACAGTTTGCCACCCAGTGTCTTTGATTTTGCTTTGGTCTAACGAAAAGACTTTTCAGTACAGTTCAGCACTGGGAAACTCTGGGCCACAAACTGAGATTAAATTAATCATCAGTACGTGTTGACATAGACTGACCAGGGTTCACATCCATGTAAGGACAAAACATTGGAAGGCTTTTTATATTCCTGTCAGTGTGCATTTTTTTTCTACATGCAAGACAATGCAAAGACTTTAAACTATATATTTTTTAAAAACTGAAAAATATTCATATCTATGTAACTCTCAGCCCAAGAAACATAGAAGACATTATCACCATCCTTTAACAAGTCCCTTGTGGTGGCTGTAAACCTGACTCTTGTCACCACAGTGTAGTTTATTTATGTATTTATTTAGTTCTTGAGACAGTGTTCTTAAGTTACTGAGGCTGGTCTCCAACTCTGTGTGCCATGAACAACCTTGAACTTCTGATCCTCCTGCCTACACTTCCCTGGTATTGGGATTACAAGCATGTACCGGCATACCCTGCTGTGAATCAGAGCCTTGTACATGCTAAGCAAAAGCTATATCCCTAGTCCACCATAGCTTAATTTAACCTGTTCTAGAATTTCACCAAAATGGAACTGCACAGAGGCGATTCTGAGGCCCGGGGTCTTCATTCTGTTTACTGTATTTGTAAGCTAGCTGTGTGCCACTGCATGCTATTGGCACCCATCCCTTTTGACTGTTGTGCCCCACACTTGCATAGATAAGCTGTACTTTATCCCTTTCTTCCTCATGACAAGGGCACATTGCCCTGATCCATAAAATCATTTCAAATAAAAAAGAAAAGAAATACTCCCAAAGTGCCTGAATTGGAAACAACATACTCAACTCCCACTACATTTAAATTTCCATGTGGATCAAAGTTAACGGCCACCCTATCCATACACACAAAAATGGCCACCTTGGCTCAGTGGAAAATGGGGAAAATCTGCACAGTGCCACTAATAAATAATTCCTGTGTCTCTAGAATCCTAAGTAGGCAGCCCTGGCAAATCCTCTAGACACCATGAATGTGTCTCTCCCAAGCTTTTCACCCGCCACGTGATGGACAGGCCCGTGGCATTTCCTCTGCTAACACTGGACTGTGAGGCTGGACTGCATAATTAACACCCATGGTTATTTCTCAATGCCTGCACCTGGTCCTCTTAATTTAATTATCTCTCCATTTCTACAATTCACTGCACACTGGTGACGGCTCCACCTGGCCATCCTTGCCCTGAGTCTCCACTTGCCTGCAGGACTTTTCATCCAGAAATAATTAGGAACACAGGGTCCTCTGTCTCATGGCCAACTCAGCCGTGAACACTCCTGGACCAAGAGGAAAGTTTTATCTCCAACCAACGTAGTCAGCTTGCAGCCATGTAAAAGGGGCAGGGTGATATCCAAGGGTTTCTGCCTTGCTGGGAGCTATCAAAAAAATGGCAATGACCTTTCAGAGCACTTGGAACACTCTGGTTCTCGGAATAACCTTTTTCCCTTGGCTTGCTTGTAGTAGAGAGAAAAATAATGACTTGCATTCAGCCTCCCAGCCAAGCTAGGGAGATAGGCTGCCATGAGTGTCCACTCTGGGGACACACAGGCACCAGGGCAAAAGGCAATCTGTAGGAGACTCCAGCTCTTGTTTTATGGAACTCTCAGTTCATTCTTGCAGCTAGCCTTTATGCTACTACAATATTCACGAAAACCATAAGCAAAGGAAAATCTTGAAAGACGACCTCAGTCCATTCTCCTTTCTCTTTTTGGTTTCTTGAATATGGTACCTAGGCCTAAAACATTGTTCCCAAATTAGCCGTTTCATTAACAATAAATAAAATTATAAGTAAAATAATAAAATTATAGAAAATACTAGTTGGAGTAACTAATGTCCTCCACAAGGCACCCTAATTCCCTCTTCATCCTCATGTATTTTCTTCTAATATGTACTTAAGTGAGCACACACTCCCTTGACCATACGTTTGCACGTACTTGAACACAGGTGTGCACACTAATAAATACGCATTTCTATTGGGATGAAATTACTGAGTTTTGATAATCAGATTTAAGAAGATCAGGCTTATCAAGGCGTAGAGAGAGGAGTCAGTCACCCATCCCACCCAGTCAGTTGGCCTTAGCTGCATGTGGGAGAGGGCCTAAAAAAGCCAAGAATACCATAAGGCACCTCTCTCGCCATTTCATGCAGCTGTCTGGAAGTCACAGGATATATATTTAAGTGTGGACTTTCCAACGCAGCCATAAATGGGGGAGCGCCCAATCTTCTATAAATAAACTCCTCCTACCCTATGTTCTGTTAACAAACCCAATAAACTAGTTAGGATTTTTTTTTTAAGAAGAAGATCAGACTATATTCAATATTCAACATATTTTCTTTCTTTCAACCTTTTTTTTTTTTTCAAGATAGTCCACAGAACTTTCTAGGCAGGGATTTAAATTTTGCAGATCTAGCCTCATTTTTAAAAAAATCCGTCAATCACAAGGCAAATTCTGAATCACCTGAGCGAAGCGAATAAAACAATTCTAAGACACTCCGATGTGTTTTCTGGCTTCTCTGCTTCCCAAGCATGTTCAGAGGAGGTGCAGAGACACAACCCATGGTCACCTCAGGAGTGTCTCTCATCATACACCACATTAGCTGGAGGCCCAGCCAAGGTGACTGAGGACGAGGGCTGCCCGGCTTCCTGGTTTGACATACCGTTTCATTTCCAAGCCTCAGCGAGGAGGTGGCTGCAACACACCACCCATGATTTACAACATCTGTCGAGGAGCTGGACATGGCACTTCCTCCCCTCACATACCGAGGCCATGTGCCCAATAAATGCAGTAACTTCATGAACTCCGTAACCTATCTGGGTGCAATCTGTCTTTCTGAGCCAGAGGCTGTGACACTGGATTTTCTCCTGGTCTCTGCCTGCTCTGCCTTTGCGTTAGACAGCTTTTCTTTATGTGTAAGAAATGGTGCTGATCTGAGAGGCTGGGGGGCGGGGGGCGGCTTGCAAGGCAGCTTCAGTTAGTTTTCTTTCCACAGAATGAAGAAAAATTCACTAAGCTTCACCGAACACTCTGCACACAGGATTGATACGGGTGCTGTTTCTTTGGAGCATGGCCTGTTCTGTTCCTCTGGAGCCTGGTCAGAGAAATTTGTCCCTGGAAGGAAAAAGCGAGGCCATGGCGCCCGAGAATCTGGAGTCTGTGTTAGTTTTCCTCAGTCACAGACTACAACAGGATTTTGGTACACGTGATAACCACAAGGTGAAGGTGTGTCAACACAGGAACAGGGAGGTGATCATGGGAAGGGAAGACATCCAGTAAAACACTTGTCCCCATCATTTAGAACAATGGAAACTGGAGTTTACTCCCAGACAGAAACTTGAAGAAAATGCAAGCATGCATGGACCACGTGGCTCAGCATTCTCGCGCCCAAAGGGCATTTATACACGTTCACCCTTCTGTCACAGGTGTTCATTCCTCTCACTTCTACTGAATCACAAAGGCGGGCAAGGCACCCGTAAGTGGCCAGAGGAAGCCCTTGGGCAGAGGACTGCTGGTACCCTGAAGGGTATGGGTGAAGGGAATTGGCAGGGTTGTGGTAACCCCTGGGCCCTATGTCCTCTAGCTGAGCAGAGATGTGACAGCCATATGCCTGCAGATCTGACCTTCTGTAACTCACGCCTATGCTCTCATCTAGAAAATAGTGCAAACACACCTTCCTCACAGGCATGTGGAGAGAATTAAGTCAGATGATACTGGGAACCTTTGCAAATGAGAATGCCTGGTAAGAATGTTAGTTTCTCAAGTCCACAAAGGTGCTGGGGGCCTACTAGGAGTTCTAAGATGCAGGCTTTGACCTTTCCTGTCTTATAACCAAGCATAAAGAGTAGGCTTCAACAGTCAAGATTCCACCTGATTGAGTATACAGTGAGCAGGTACCCAGCCTAATTTTTAAGGGGTATGAATCCAGCCTGCTTTATCGGTATTCCTGCTGGGGGAAGACATGTGCCACTTTAATAGGGTTATAGTTACTTATTTGTGACCAGAAAGAAAAGGCACTTGAGCAGCAGCAAGGGGATTGACAGTCCATCTTGCTCTCCCTCAGTCTACTCTGGGGCTATATCTAATTTTATCTTGGAGTCAGGCAAGGTGAGAAACTGTGAGACTTTGTCATTTTTGAGACATGAGTGAGAGACCCTGCTTTGTTCTCAGATCACAAAATCAACATCAGCTCTATACTTCCCCAGGCAGAGGTGCCTCTCCTTTACCCTTTTTTGGAAAGGAAGGTTCTCACTATGTACCTCAGGTTAGCCCTGGACATGCTATGGAGTCCAGGTTGGCCTTTAATTCATGATCCTCTGCCTCAGAATTCTGAGTGCTGAGATTACATACATGTGCTACCACAGACCGTTTGTGAGGCCCCTTCATTCCCCAGCAGGTCCTTAAGCAAAGGCATTTGGTATCAAAATGTCCACACTACCTTACAAAACAATGGTGTTGAAGCTTTTTTCAATAGTTCGGCAACAGCTACGTGGATAAAGAATTTGCTGAATCTGAGTATATTAAACCCATTTAAGGAGATCCTAAAAGAAGCTGTGACTAACCCTAACAGGGATCTCAGATTTCTAGACTCATTCCTCCCACATGCTCCACCCTTACCACCTCACACAGCTTTGTACTGTTGTAGCATGAAAATGGCCTTCGCAGACATCTCTAAATCCAGAAGCCTACCTCCTCCAGAAAATGGCATCCAGGAGAAGCTACAGTTCTTGTTCCAGCTCACTTCTTCCTTCGTATCCCTTGGACTAGGCCTTCCTAGCCTGGGAGCCAGGGACTGGGACTCTGTAGGGTAGGCTTGAGTGCCCCCTAAATAGTGTGCAAACTCTAAATCCAAATTTTTAGCCATTATAATCATATTATTCATGGATCCAGGGTCCCCCCAACAGTCAGGAACCACCATCCTAGACTAAAGTAATACCTGGAACAGATGTGGAGATGGGGCGGACCTGTTCTAGGGGTCTTGGGTGGCACATGGCTGTTCTGATCAACAACACAGAGAAAGGAGATGGCTTCTCTAATATTCTACCCAGGTATTCCTGGCTGGAAGCTGAATGTGGCTTTATACATAAAATCTGTGTGTGGTCATTATTTTTAAAGAAGCTTTAAAATTAAAGCACATTTTACACATGCATCATGATACCTCCCATTTGTTTCAACATAACATGACTATCTTCCCCAGAACTTCCAGTAAAACGGATACTCCCAGAAGCCAGAAGTCAGTATGGATTTATCAAATTTGGCCCCCAATGAAGGGCAGGCAGGCAGTTCTGGAGATGTAAAGTTTGAGAAGTTCTCATAGCACCCAGAGGAGATGCAAGGGAGGCCCACTGGGGGCTCTGGGCAGCTGAGTAACCTATACACGGCTGGCAGCAGATCAGCCCCTGCCCTGCCTTGGGCTATTGGCTTTTGTCTTCATTGTCCTTTGCTTTCCTTTGGAGTCTTGGACATTATGTTGCCCTATGTTCCTCTTCTTCCAGTGAACAAACAAGTTCTAGAAACTTGGAATGCCTTCCCAAAGTCATGTGAAATACTAGTTGGGAAGATAGTGACCAGGAGGCCCTATCAGGGTCTTTCCCACTGGGGACCTAACCCTTCCTCTCTAAAAAGTGGGAGTCTTTTAAATTCACCTACTTCTCCTTTTCCTCTCTCCCTCAGTCCTCAAATTCTTCTTTGATTTTCTGAACTTTTGACACAACCAATATGGTGTTTTGTTTCTCACAGACTAACAGTTCCCATCCAACTTCCCAACCAGGTGAAAGACGAGTTCAGCCCCACTCTTCCTGCCTTTGCAGAGGAGGTGACAGTGGGGCTGATGCTGGCCAGCAGGACCAGAAACATTCCAAAAGAAAATCTGGTTTCCTTCGGGTCTGCCAAGGGAGAAATTGGGTTGTATAAGTCAGAGTCTCCTGAGGAATGAACATTAACAAACCAAAACGAGGCCCAAAAGCATCCTTGTGAAAGGATAAAATGAGGTGAGGGCAGTAAGCCTGCCTATAGGTCATGGGCCCAGTGGCCCAGTGATGGCTAGAGTAATAACCACAACGCTGAAGGTGCACGTGTGTGCTGGTTTTGGTACCCCGCCCCAGCTTAGGCATGTGCCCTCTCTATGTGGCTCATTTCCCTCGCAGTCCCTTCTTATAGCAGTCCCATCCAGCCCTAGGCCGCCACAGGAAATGGTGAATCAGAAGAACTTTCCATAGACTGGCCCAAATATTTGCCCTCTGATGCCATCTGATGAAATCTGTACTTCTGCCCACTGAAGCCATAGACAGAATTTTCTGGTTGTTGTGTGTCCTTGGCTTGGTACTGAGCAGGTGGAGAGAAAATTCTGTGCTGCTCACATTTTCGAGTTTCTCCCTGGAATCCCCTCCTTCCGGCTCTAAGTACGGCTCTCCAGAACTGAGGTAGCCGGGCGTACTCAGGGAGGAGGCGCCTTCCCAACGTTGTCACTCCAGCTAGATGGGATTCATGATACACAGGCAGGAAGCTTGATCCACGTGACTGTATGGTTGATTTGTTCCTCTGTTTTTGTCATGTCTTCCCGTTTAAGTTAAAAACAATGGAATGACATTCAGGGGAGGTCAAACAGCACCAAAGAGACAGGAACGTAGCCTCTGTTTTCCCCACAAACCATTCTTTTCTTGTTTTTCAGTTTTCCCTTGTCCTTGAGAACACCCCTCACCCTCAGAGAACCAACATGGTGTCAGAGGTGGCACTGAGGGTGACTGTGGGTGGCTTTGGGAAGTCTCTGTCCTTCTCTGGTACCTGAGGATGGTTTACGATACCACCTTCCTGTCTCTTTGCAGCCACACACCTGCATCTCTTAATTTCTGGGTCTCCTCCTCTGACTTAGAAGTACATGAGGAATTGACATGGGGAGTTCAAGAACTTGACTCAACTTTGCATGACTTGAAGCTTCCCACCCCCACAATGACAGGGAAATACATCAGAAAAGAAGCCCAGGCCCAAGGTATTCTCCTATATGAAAGGCATGGAAAATTTTGCTTGTGGGGGGATCCCCCACATTTGAGTGATGGGTGGTGGGGCGCATGACTAATGGCAGTCACCTGCAGAGGTTTACCTTTTGTTCAGGAACTAGCTGGACAATGTCTGTCCCTCAAAGGATCTTTCTGAATCCACCCAGACACTGGTTCATATTTTAGTACATGTTTATTCTAAAGACAGGTTTGAAGTCCATTCCAGGATGCTCTTTTCTGCTCAGTACCCTCTATTTTCCAGATGGTCCAACACTCAAAAGATAGCATGGAAGAGCCTAGCCTGTTGCTATGCTGCTGCTGCCCTTCCGCCTCCTCTCTCTCCTCTTCCCCCTTCCCTGCTCTTGCTCTGCCCTTGCCAACTCAGTGCTTGCCAACTCTCAGTGTTGGCATCTCTTTACCCAGATGTGTGAGTGGCAGGAGAGCCAAGAATCAGCACCCTCATCCCACCTCCCTAGCAAGCCTTCAGTCAAGGACTAATGGAAGCTGCCACAGTGCCCATACTCTGGCTCCTACTCGTTGGGAGACTAAATGCTAGGAACATGTTTTACACTGTTTTTCAGAATCATCCAGCAGGGCAGGTGTGAGCCCAAGGCCTGTCAGAACTTCCTTCTCTCCTCTGGTTCATTTCCCACATAGATGGCCTACTCTCAAATCCTTGCCCACAATTGGCTTCTGAGAAAACCCACACTAAGACAAGCAAGAGCCTGGGGTGAAAAGAGGGATGGAAAGGTCAGGTTCTACTGGGCTCTTATACTTGAGCCTCTGTGTTTATTACCTTTGCATCATCGTGACCAAAACACCTGACAGAAACAACTTCAGGGAAGACAGCCTCATTCTGGCACATAATCTCAGAGAGTTCTGTCTATGATTGCTTGTCCCTGTATGCTCAGGTAGAACATCATGGCACGGGAAGCACGTGGCAGAAGAGAGCTGATCAGGTCACAGCAGACTAGAAACAGAGAAAATGACAGAAAGAGACCAGGAATGGTATACCCCTAAGGACCTGCCTCCAAACCTCCTGTACTTTTCTCTGTGTGAGACAAAGTCTCACTTATCCCAAGCTTGCCTCAAACTCACTGTACAGCCAAGAATGACCTTGAACTCCTGATCTTTTGTCTCCATCTCCCAAGTGCTGGGATTGCAACTGTGTACCACCACATCCAGTTTATGTAGGGTGAGGTATCAAACCCAGGGCTTCATGCATGCTAGGCAAGCCCTCTACCACCCAAGTTATATCCCTAACCTCCTAGTATATTATAAGCCTCCTCAAGCTTCCAGAAACTCCCAAAATAGTTGTGGCAGCTTGGGAACAAGCATTCCAGACATAATCCCAGGAAGACATTTTAGATTCAATCCAGAACAGTTTCCGTGTCATCATCTACAAATAGGATCAGAGTTCTGCTTACGTCAAGCACGTGCTGAAGGATGAAACCGACATGACCTGTCAGGCTGCCAAAAGCTCAGTGCTGGCCCAGTGTGAGATGTATATTTCATTTCTAGAGCAATCTGAGCAATAGTGCAGCCAGATGTTGGCACAGTGAGATCCTGACCCTGTTCCCTTGACCTGAACTCTAGACCTTGCCTCAAAGATCTGATTTATTTGCACCTCTTTTCTTCCTGCTGGGCTAGACAACGAAATTGTATTCAGAGTGATTACAGGATCCTGGCATAAGAGGTAATTTTTAAAACTACAAATAATTTCTTCAAACTTTGCACATGGCAGGAAAATGACAGGCATGCCATAAGAGGAAACTCTTATCAATGGATTGGCCAGCTAACCTCATGGAACTTTGGAGCTAGCCACCTTTCTGATAGCATTCTCCTCCATGGCAGAGACACTTCTACAGGTAAAAGATCCTTCCATCCAGGTTATGAGTTCCTGGAAAGTTGTGACCTGGGGTCTCCCTTTGTTCCAGGAAACACAAATATCTTTCCTATCTGCTGGAGCTCAAATAAGATACAAACCATAATACTGCCAACTATAGTAGTCAAGCAACTGACAAACATTTACGATGCTCCATGTGACACTAAAGGTTATAAGAGAAATAATATATGACCAGAAAGGAGAAATAAGCATGCACTTGTGGAAAGTTTCACTGGAGTTTCAAAGCAGCTGCTATGGAAGATGTATGCCCACTCTAATAATTTTCACACTAAGAAATTTGGGAATTGTTTACTTTTATTCTGGTTTAATTTTTCCACTGAGACATACATAATTTATCTGTAGGAAAATATGTGGAATTTCAGTGTACACTCAATGAATTTTGTCAAAAGCGAATTCCCAGGTAACCCCCATAACCCATAACACTATAGCACATTTCTACAAGCCCAGCTAGCTTCTTTGTGTCCCTTCCAGTCAGTCAGGCATTGCACCCTTGCAGGTCCAAACATTTGTATTCCCCCAAAATAGTTCTCTTCTATAACCACCAAAAATATGTCAAAACCTGGACATGAACAAGGATAAGATCACTATTTATCTAATCTAAAGATCATAATTCATTTTACTCATTATGACATTAATGCCTTTGATAAGAAAAGAAAAATAACTTATGGCTCAGGATGCCACTCATCATATGCTGCATGTAACTGCCTCACCACCTCCAAGCTGAGACAGTGCTGTGTTGCCTTTCAGGAACTTGATATTTGGAAGAGTACAGGTTAGTTATTCGGTGGAGTGTCTCAGTATGGGTTTGCCTGGTGATGTCTTATGATTAATTTCAGGCTAATACTACATATTAGGCAAGAGAAGACCAGACACATGATGCTGTGGCTGTCCCAAGCGCATCCCTTGCCATCATCAGGCAGTAATGCCCACGTCTACCTTCACTGGAGATGCAACTTCAAGCACTCATAAGGAATGGGGGACAGTCACATTTCTCTACTGTAAGTAACCTCATCTCCATCCATAATTAGTAAGTACCCTGTGGTATACATGAAGACTTTGCCATGTACCTGTTTATCAAATCCTTAGCACTAGATTTAGGATTCATTTACAGCTCTTGTTTAAAATTATTGCAGTTATACATTCTTTGTGACAGGGATGTGTTCTGATAAATGTATCCTTAAGGGCTGGGCTGTAGACCAGTGGTAAAGTACTTATTTAACATGAATGAAGCGTAGGGTTCAAGGAAGGGAGGGAGGGAGGGAGGGAACGACTGGAAGAAAAAGGCAATCCTTAAATGATTTGCTATTGTGCAGACTTCTGTGCAATTATAGAAACCTAGACTGGATAGACACACACACACACACACACACACACACACACACACACACAGTGTGAGCACACAGAAATACCCTATGCTAGGATTATGGTCATAATAAACAAAAGTATGCAAGGTTAAAGAAAACACACACAAAAAACCAATGCAACAAAGAGGCAAAATGAACACAAGTTATGTGAGGATGCTGCTAGAGTAGCATGGCACACAGACTTACGGTGATTTATTTTGATAAATGGAAACATGCTTTAAAAATAAGTATAATGTGATAAATAAAACCAATATCACAGTCATTTTTCACCATCAAAAGTTCTGTTCTCTATGTATCTGCATGCCAGCCTTTCACACACCTGGCAGCTCAGGTATGTATACACAAGATGCTACGATGACTTCAATGTCAGCAACAGGAACTTATCAACTTATGGAACCACCATCATACATGCAGTCTACATGGACTAAAATATCATATGGTGGCTGTAGTTTGACCTTGAATATTCCCAAAAGCCTTGAGTTGAAGGCTATCCTCTGAGTACTGTTATTGGTAGATGGGCATCATTGAAGGTGTTAAGAGGTGAGATGAATGGGAGGTCCATAGTTCAATGGGAGTGTGCCCTCAAGAGAGACATGGGGGCGAGACTTGCAGTCTTCCTCTTTTGTTTCTTGACCACGAGGTGAGCAGTTGACTCTGCCACATGGCTCTCACCATTACTAACCTGCACATCTACCAGAAACCTAGAGCACCGGATAAGCCTTATTTAGGATTGGAACTTCTAGTGTCATGAACCAAAACAAAATTTTCTCTAAATAAGCTAATCATTTCAAGGGTTTTTGTAACAGTGCTGGAAAGCTGACAACACAACAACACATGCTGTATTATGATAATGCCTATTAAATGGTAGTAATTCAAATTTCGTAATTAAAAAATTTTTTATTTTATGTGCATGTGTGTTATTACCTGCCTGTGTCTAAGTGCACCCATGTCATGCAAAGCCCACAGAGGTCAGAAGAGGGTGTCGGATTCCCCTGGAACTGGAGTTAGGATGGTTGTTAGCCACCATGTGGATGCTGGGAACTGAACCTGAGTCCTCTGTAAGACCCACTAGTGCTCTTAACCACCGAGCCATCACTCCAGCCCAAATCCCATATATTTTTTCCTGTTCAGATTGTCCCATCTCTGCCTTCCTCCTCATCTCCCGACCTACTTTTTTCCTTCCCTCCCCTTCTTCCTTTCAGCCTTCCTTCCTTCTAATATAGACTCATAGATTCTGGTTTTAGTCTCTGTATTATAACCTGTTATGTCTTTATTTTTATATTCAAATTGTCTTAGAGTTGATAGCCCCATTAAGTCAATTCTTATGCTCTTTTGGCACACCAGGGTTATAAAATTCTTCTAGATGCTAAGGGACCACGGACTTAATTTGTTTCAGAATGAATTTAATTGTTCTTTAATAGTGTCTTTAATTAGAGCATCGTTTGCTATACTGACTGGTTTTGGAGTCAATGGCTCTCATGGCTGTTTGCTTCAGGAAGAAAGGTAAAGCCAGTAGGTCTAGGAGTACCCAGGAAGGAGATCCAAGGCAATACCTCAGCTTGACGCAGCAGCCACTGTGGAAGGGCCCTCCAACACTGTAAACAGGGGACACACAGCAAGCTCCGAAGCCAAGCAGAGAGTTGCAAGCAAACTGAAATCCCTTGCAAAGCTACGTGCCAAGAGCTATGATAAGAAGCCAACGTCAAGAGAAGGAAGAGGAAGCTGATGCAAGGAACTGCAGTAGAGTGCTGCATGTCCAGGTAATCTTCTGACCCTGGTTTGCTGCTTTTGCCTGGGTCTACCCCATTTTTCACTCCAGCTGTACCTTGCCTGTGTTAGAGTGGCCCATTCATCATCACCAAATGCTGGACTGTCCTGAGTAGAGATATCAGTCAGAATGGGTAATCTCAGCTAGGCTGAGGCACAGCCAACACAAGTTCAAGTTCTACTCACTACAAAACAAGTTCAGGGCCAGTCTAGGCAAAGAAAGGCTGTCCAAAATAAAAAGTAAAAAGGGAAGCTTCTGGGAGATAGCTTAACAGTAGAGCCCTTGCCTGGAATGTTTGAGGATCTGGGTTCAGTACTCAGCACCATAATCAATCAATAAATACATGAAGTTAACGATGAAACATGGAGTCTGTCACTCAGCAGACATCAGCAGTGGCAACTGGCCAGTCACTGCTAAGGTACATTCTAAAATAGAACTGCTTTCCTCAGATAAACACGGCCTTAACGCCAACAGCAAATGGCGTCAGACACCACCTGAGATCTTCCAGCCTTTGTCTGGGGTGTTTCAAAAGCCTCCCTGTCACTTACCCCACGACTCTGGCCATCAACAGCAACATCAAATGGTTCTCTTTCCTGTCATCCTCTCTCTTCCCAAACGAGGCATGGCTCAGCAGGGTGGGAAAACAAAACTGAAGGTGAGAGCCCACAGCTAACTGAAAGCCCGGGCATCCAATTAGACACCCATTTACTCCATCCATTCCTAGGCAAGAAAAGGCTCTGTTTTACTTCAGTAAAAACTTTGAAGCCTCAATTTTCTCCATTTTGCAAAACAGTTGTCATTTCTTCTCTCAGCTTCCAGGCTTAAAATATGAAAACATTCTTTAAGAAGTCAATTCTGTCCTGTGACCTTTGTCCATCAGAATCATCAGGTGGCCATGGAACAGGACACTGTTCAGGCAATTCCATTCCCTTTTCTTCAGGTGTCCAACATGGTAGACAGTGATCATTTAAATGTCAATGATAATTAAATAAAATCCAGATGTAGTCCATCAGTCACACTGGTGAGTGCTCAACTGATACAGTGGTGAATGACAGTCAGACTAAACAGTGTAGAAAAGATCTGTGTCACTGCAAGACACTCTGTTGGATATTGGAGCTGACCAATGGCTAATCTGTGTCAAAGTAGAAAGAGCCATGAGTTTGAGGCACTCAGTGATATCTCAGAATGCTGTCTCTATGCAAGGTGGTAAGATGCAGGACATAGACATCTGGAAGTGAGAGGTGGGAATAGAAGACACTTTGACCCTTAATTTTCTTATATTAACCTTCAAAATGTGTCCAATTCTTCATTTCTCTTCAAAGTGAAACATTTCTCTTGCCTCAACATGGTGCCCACTTGTTAGTCCCTGTTGTCCTAAGGCATTAGAGAAGTGATTTGATTCTACCAATTAACTGCCGGTAGCTAATGATACCTGCTTCATATTTTTCAGAGTCTCACAGAGAGAGAAATGTGAGTTGGGAAAGCTTATTCAGGTGGGTCATGATGAGTTTGATTACTATAACATAATTTTAGGGACAGAAAAGCCAATCTTCAGATAAGCTCTACTTATTAAGAATAGATGGGAAGCTGTTGGGGAACAGAGCCCAGGACCCTCAAACACTAAAAAACCCATTAAATGGAAGAACCACAAGAGAATAAAATTCTCCCAGGGTCTCCTTTCTATTTGACAGTAATTCTCTTTGGAGATAATTATCAGTTCACTTATGCTATGGACGAGAGAGATTTAAAAGGTCGTTCTTTAAAACAGTCACAGTCACTTTCATTTCCAGGGGCTGGGATGACTTTCAGGAACACTTAGATAAAGATGAACTTGATCAAGGCACAGATATTCATCATAGGCACAGAGGACTGTTTTGCCTTTACAGAAATTAATCTTGTTTTTGACATTGAATATAAAGACCTTTGGCAATGGAGGGGCAAAATCAGACCCCACAACCACCCTCTCCACCACTACCAAGAGAAAGGACCTTGTCCAACTGTATTATAACAGCTTGAAGAAGTTAGAAGAGATCATGGGGTGAGCTTATCCGAAGGGGTGGGCAGGTAGGACGATAGATTTCCTGTTCCAGTAGATCCCCTGCCAAAGCTAGAAGAGGTTAGCAAAGGGAGAGTTATTTTTAAGACTTGCAAAGTTTGAATTGGCTTAAATATAGTCTTAGCCTGGAGGCAAGGAGAAAAACCAGATAATAAACAATACCTGGACCCACATCTCAGAGGAAAGTCAGGAAGTAAAAAAAAAAGTCTTCATTTTCAGAGGTCGAAGCCCCAAACCAGCCCACATATGCCTGTTGCTATTGTCATTTTAGAGAGGGACTGGGGTGGCAGGGGAGGGTAGCCTAGTTCCACTTTCCATAGGCAACAATCACAAAAGTAACCCTGGAAATGAACTGAGTTTGCTTACTCTCATGTAAAGTGTGAACAAAAGTCCTCAAAAAAGTGCCATTTTTACTGATCTATATCATATAATTTGATAATTGCGTGCTTTTCTACATAGCAATTTGGGAAAAAAATCCCTAAATGCCCATTCCAGTATACTTCTGCCTCTAATAGTTCCAAAGTTCTTCTCTTATAGAAACCTTGCTGCTGCAAACAGAAGTGTAGAATGGGAGAGACTAGAGATGCCCCACAAAGGAAGCCCTACCCTGGCCTTCTGCCCAATTTCTGTAAAATCTACTGAGGTTGTGCCACAGTCAGGAATTTGAATGAAGAATGCTGGTCTGGCTCCTCTGGAGGACTTGTCAAAACTCAGATTCTGCCCCCGGAGTCCCTCATTTGGTAGGTCTGGAGTGGGGCCTAAGAATCCGCATTTCCTACATACTCCCAAGGGAAGCTGATGATGGGGTGCCTGGGCCACTCTTTATGAAGCACTGCTTGAATGACCCTCAGTGTTCCTAGAGTTTGAAGGAAGAACAAGGGAAGTCAAGTTGGAAAAGTCACTGGGGCCAAGTCTGTTCTTGGGGCCAGGTATGTGACTTCTCAGGATGTTAACTGTCAGCACCCAGTTGCATGGTGTGGCTTTGCAGAGGAGCCATGTAGAGAGCATCATTTTAAATACACTGTGCTCACACACATTGAGGACCTCTTTCTGCCCACTGCAGCCCTGGGTGAACTTGCAAGCTGGGCCTCGCTTGCTTCTTTTCATTTCATCTGCTATTATGCACCCTTGCAGCCACTGATTGGCAGTTTCTTGGCCTTGCAGATAACAGCACAACCCAAAGAAAACCCAAGGTCTGGGTGAGTTTTCCAGGCCAGCCCTGGAGATGCTGGGGCAATACATGGTTTAAAAGTTAACTGCTCCCGAGGAAGCCTAGACCCATGAATGGACATCAGGCCTGGCACACCATGCCACAGATCTGTTCCCCATTAACTTTTGCACCAAAGTTATTCAGGAGCCTACATCTCTATAGAACAGAGGCAAAATTCTTACTGCCCCTAAGGCTCTTCCCAAGACCTGGCTGGTCCCTTTCTAAAGACAGGAAACTTCACCACTAAGCCTACCCGCCTGACCTGGAATCTACCTCCCCCTAGGACACTAAGCTTCATTATTCCGGAGAAAATGGCATCTTTGCAACTGGACCCAACGGCCCCTCTCAAGTTGCAAACTGACCCTCGAGTTGTTTTCATTCACCAGGAACTATTTTTCCTGGCATATGTGTAACACACAAAGAAAAAAAAAATCCTTTGCTTTTTTTAAAACATCCAATACAAAATAAGCGATTGTTAAGGCTCCAAACAGTCTGTTGTAATTCTCTAGCATGCTCTAAAAACAATAAGCCACATGAGGGTGTGTGTTCTTTGGCCCCAGCTTCTCTCCTGGGGTTGGTCCCAGTGTACTTTGTTCCTTCCATGGTCCCTAACAAGCCACAGAGCACCTTGAATGGGCATCCCCAGCCAGACACATGCTGGGCTCCTGGGCTCTCCCTTTCAGCATCAACAGAGCAAAGAGCTGCCATGATTCTCCAATGGGCATTTCTTTTCTCTCTTCATTCTGTAAATAAGGCTGTTTGTCAGTTCTGGATGATGAGCCTAAAAATGTGCAAGCCTTCATTCTAACTCAAATTATCTAGCAACATGATGGTATGCACCTTCCTCCAATCCCAGAATTCTGGAAGCGGAGACAGGAGGAACACAAGTTCAATGCCAGCCTGAACTTCACAGAGAGAACTTGTTTTTAAAAATCCCCCAAACCAAACAAAAGCAGTGTGATGGCTAATCTTGGCTGACAATTTCACTGGATCTGGGTTTAACTAAAATGAGAAGAGACTTTCTGAATCATATTATTTGAAGCCAGAGGACCCACCTAAATGTGATATTATCTTCTAACTGCAGTCCATATAAAAGGTCAAGGCAGAAGGGAGCTTTGCTTTTTGCCTGCTTGCCTTGTCTCTCACTGGTGAGTTCATCTTGCTGCTGTGGCATTCCTTCGTTGATAGTAGAACCAACCTCTTCAGAATTCCACATAGACAAGACTAGCAGATCTCCAAGAATCCTCCGGGCCTTCAGTGCCAGATCAGGCTGCTGAGGCATCTAGCCTCGTGGGCTGAACAACTACCAAATTCTCAGCCTCTCCAACGTGGTACAGCCACTGTTAGGCTGCTTGGACCTTATCCTGTAAGTCAATCTAATAAATCCCTCTGTGTGTGTGTGTGTGTGTGTGTGTGTGTGTGTGTGTGTGTGTGTGTGTTCACTTATCTGTTTGTTTCTTTAGATAACCATGACATACACTTAGGTATCCAGCATAAAGCTATCCAATATGGTCAGATCTGAGGCAGAGTCAATGTCCCAGGAGAGTAATCTTAAAAGTAATTAATACAGCTGGCCTTCGATTGTGGGTAAGAAATGCTACAGCTTCAGCCAAAGAAAGGCAATAAAGGATAGACAATGTGCTTGAGAGGGCACATGAACTCTTGAAAGACCCCTGCTACCCTCTGGATCCACTCCTGGGACCCCGACCTGAACTGTGTCTCAAGATTCAGCTGCTTGGCTCCAGGTAGGAAGGAAAAGGATGTGTTACGGGGAATTTGGAGTGATGACGATGTGAAAATGGCAGCCCACCTGGAGGGCTGACAGCCAGGAAGACATCTGTGGGTGAAGATCTGTGTCCTTGGATTGCTGGCAGGGCAGCTCAAGTTGAAATTTCCTGCCTGACACATGTAAAGCCCCAATTATGAACCATTTTCAAAACCATCACAGCAAGCTTGCTGAGTAATTTCTGTTCTTGTTTTTTAGAGACAGAGCTTCACTATGTAACCCAGGTTGGCTTTAGAACCCAACTCTTGTCTCAGTCTCCTGGACACTGGGGTTGAAAGTGTGCACCACCACATTTGACTTAGGAACCTGTATTTAGGTGTCATTTTACCTCCTGATCACTGAAAAGCACCAGGCTCAAACAAATCAAGTATCTTCGTGGTCACTTTCCCAGCTAGTGGTTAAAACAGAATTCAAATTTAGATTGTCCTCACCCAAAGAAGCCGTTTCTCTGGAACTCCTGAAATGATGCTTAATATAAAAAGTCCTAGAAACAACAAAGCTGAGGGGAAGCTAAGGGGATGTGACGGTCCACTAGAAATGCTAATTAAAATAGCACCTCTGCAAGACTTCAGTGAAATGGGATTTTCCAGGTGTGCAAAGCTTACTCTTAATTAAGAATCAACTTTTTTCCTTGTCAGAGACTTTTTTTAATGGAAAATTTTCAAAAGTAATTATGTTCTTTATTTCCTCCAGTCTTAAATACACAGGGACTAGAATTTAAGATTTCTAAAAATAGCCCAGGGCATTAATGAATAATAGGAATAAAAGTGAGATGCGATTGGGTGATATCCTCAGAGTCTATGGTATTAGTAGAGAAATCCCCCAATGGTTAGACTTTTTAGTTTTCCCAGCCTACTGTTTCTTTTGGAATATTTTGTTAGAGAAACTTTTTAAAAAATTTTATTTATTTTTTTATTGTTTGTGTATGCGTATATTGCCTGCATGTAGGTAAGTGCACCCGTGTTCTGCAATGCCTGCAGAGGTCAGAAGAGGCTGTCGGATCCCCTGGGACTGGAGTTACAAACAGTTGTTAGCTGTCATGTGGGTGCTAGGATTCGAACTCGGGTCTTCTGCAAGAACAACAAGTGTTCTGAACCGTTGAGCCATCTCTCCAGCCCCTTATTGTCTAGGTTCTAATACTTTTCAGATTTCACAATGATATTTTAAAATACTTGTTTTTACCATATATCCACTCATCCACCCATATATAAATCTGTGATTTTAAAATACATTAGATATCTATCACAGGGTCCAGTGAGATGGCTGACTGGGTAAAGAAGCTTGCTGTGCAAGGTTGGCAACCTGAGTTCTAACCCCAGAACCCATATGTTCTAGTTTGGTTTCTGTTGCTGTAATAAACACAGACCAAACACAACCTGGGGGAGGAAAGGGTTTATTTCATCTTCTATATCATAATCCATCATCGAGGGAAGGCAAGGCAAGAGCTCAAGGCAGGAACTTAAAGGAAAATGCTTCTTACTGGCTTGCTTCCAAGTTCACATTCAGCTATCTTTCTTATAAGGCCCTGGCCCACCAGCCCAGGGGTGGCAGCACCCTCAGTGGAATGGGCCCTTTCACATCAATCAACAAGCAAGAAAATGCCACACACATATATATGCCTACAGGCCAATTCAATGGGGGAAATTCCTCAAGTAAGGTTCCCTTTTCCCAGGTGACTCTTGTTTGTGCCAAGTTGACAGCTAAAGCTAACTATGACATCATATAAAGGTGACAGGAGAGAACTAACTCTGCAAAGTTGTCCTCTGACCTGCATTCACAGACTATGGCACATGTGCCTCTCCATGTTAGCAGATTAAAATTTCTAACATATATTGCAGATGCCATTCACATACTTGTTCCTGGGTACCCCAGGACACACATCATGCCAATATTTATTTATACTATTTTTCTGTTGAAATACGATATAGAAACCACATAATGAAATGAAGAAATCTGAAGTACACACTCACTGAGTTTGACAAATGAATACTTATTTGTACCCTAGGTCCTCATCAATCCATTGACTATGCCCTAGAAAGCATCCTACTTTCTTCCCAGTGAACCCTACCCTCACTACCTAGGGAGCCTACTTTTCTGCTTCTCTCATTGTCAACTGTCACATCACAGGAAGAGTCAGAGTATGTTCCAACCTGTGACTTCAAGTTATACGCAATTACGTAGGTGGGATCCTGAGCCCAAGTCTAAAGCCACTTTCAGGAAAGTACATGGGCCTCCAGGTGGCCTTCATCTCCAACAAAGATTTGGGAGCATCTCAGAGAGCCAGCATCCTGATTTGCATATGTTAAATTCTGTTAGATTATTAAAGCTGAATCAGCTTTGCCATCTGCAAAAGAAGAGAATCCTACAATCGTATGTCAATAGTTTTGAGGCCTTGGATATGGAAGGAAGATATCTTACATAAAAAAAATCACATGACATATAAAGACAGCTACCAGTTAAAATGGTGAGGTATTTATAGAGTCATGTGTTGTGATGGTCATGGTAAGATTTTCTTTTGCCTACTGAAGCATTGAAACAGTCACAGGTTCAGATGTGAAATTTGCATGCTGGCACATTTGCATGTTTAGATCTTAAGATTTTCACAAGTTTAGATGCTGATACTGACATCTGTGTTAACATGTTGATACACTCACATGATAGGATATTGGGACACTGGGAAACTGAGGTTCTGAGATATTCACAGATCCAGATGTTGAAGCACTCAGGTTCAGATGTTGGTTTTTTAGTGTTGATATGTAGAGATGCTCACATTTAGAGATGTTAATATATTCTCACTCAGGTGATGGACATTCCAATATTTCATCCAAGATGCAAATTCTGACTCCTTTTCAGCAGTATCCGTCAAATATTCTTTACACCTCTTTCCCTGAAGCAAACATTCATGACACCTGTGGAGATTTCCAGACGCTCCAAAGGGTTTCATGAAGTAGCCAAGTGCTTATACTGAGACACTCTCTCACAGGCTCCCTGGACTACCTGCATGGCTCTGCCCACCACAAAAGTGTAAGAGGGGCCCCTTCCTAGCTGGGAACTCTCACATGAAGCAGTGTTGAGATAGTCAGTGGACAAAGCAGGATAAGGACACATCGCCAAGCTCAGAGTAAAGGGAGTTTAAAACAAGACACTGCACGATCCAAACAGGAAAAGAAATGACATCCCTAACTAAATTAAAGTTAAAATTTTCTTCTACCAAAAGCCAAAGATATAAACCATGGGAAAAACATAGCAAAATATTAATATCCCAAATCTGGAACATTCCTTTATATTTAAAAATACAGGCCCATTATCTGAATAAGCAGTCCCTGGCAGAGACTGTCCAAATGCCCAGTGGACTTCTAAACTGACACTGAACTTGATGGATTTATTTGTTTTCTAGGGAACTGATAAACTGCCACAAGTACATCCCTTAAAGCATCAGAATTACATTCTTTAATAATTCTGGAGGCCAATTCCAAAATCAAAGTGTGTAGAGAGGAGGAGGCTCTGTGTCATTAGACACTCTAAGCAAGAACCTGCTTCTTAGTTTTTCACAGCTTCTAGCTGCTGCTTACATTTCTTCGCTTGCTGCTGCAACACTCCAACCTCCACCTCTGCCACTGGACTGCCTCTTTGTATGTTTAATCTTCTTCTGCTTCTCTGATGGAGACACTTGTGATCACACTTAGGGCCCACCCAGGTAATCCAAGATAATCTCTTCATCTCAAAACCCTGATCACACCTGCAACACCATTTACCATATAAATTCCCATATGAATTATCAGTCACAGGTTTGTTTGGAGGGAATAGAACCTGATGTGTTTGGTAGAGATAGGAGGGAAGGTACCTTCCATTTCACTGTGACTAAGGGGAGGTAAGTTAAAATGACAATGAGAGAACGTTTGCATTAGACTGCAGAAGCTAAAACATATGACAAGAACAACGAAGGTCAGCAGAACTCCCAGTCCAGCTGATTAACCCAGCAGAGTAGTTTGGAAGAATCCAGAAGATTCAAGGAGCCACACACCTTATCCCTTAGCTCTTCTGTTGCTAGAAAAATTCATATGATCCAGAGAAAACCGTAAAGATGGTCAGTGGAGCACCATTATCATGACAAACTGGAAACACTCCAGATGTCCATCAAGTGGAGCATCATCCAGTCATGCTACCCTCACACAAGAGCACATCAGAAGGCACTGAAGATGGATGGAGCAGAGCCCCACGCAACACGGGCAAATTCACACACTTAACAGGGAGGGAGGAATGCGAGTTGCAGAACACTGCAAGTGCCATATCATTTATACCAAGTTTAAAAGTATGCGGCCAATGCTTGGTGCGGCTGATGCTTGGCGTTTATGGATATACACATTTGTGACAGAACACATGGGGCATGTATGGAAATCACACATGCCCTAGGGGACAGGGAACACAATGCAGCCAGAAGTGGTGGGAAGTCTGCAAAATAGGTTTACACATGGTTTATGGGTCAGGTGGGTGATAGGTATATGGATAACCTTTAATACTATTCCCTACATGATTTTATATCTGAAATGCTTTGTCATCATTTTTTATATTTAGGAGGTGATGCATGCTGCTGCTGAGGTGACAGGTGACACATCCTAGTGGGAATGCATGGTGGCTGGGAAGTTTGTTCTGAACCCCAGGAGTTCTAAATCTGGGGTCTACAGAACCCCAATGTTTCTATAAATGAAACGCAAAAATTTTGTGAATTGAAATGAACAAAACGTGTTTTCATTTGTTAAGATATCTAATTACACGCACCATTTCCCTGCAGTGTGAATATGGGCAGTGCTTATGATCACTGATTGTCATGACTTTATGACTCATAGCATGTGGGTATTTTACAGCATGTTACAGGGTGGCAACATGGCCAAACAGCATACACACTCATCAGCAATTCGGAATGATGGCAGGCCTAACCACCAGATCTCATCACAAAATGTGCTAACAAACCTCATCGATCCTGCACCAGCCACTTGCTTATTTACTATGCTGATAACTGTATTTCAATATAAATTCTTCTGGTATTTAGACTGTGTGATTGAAAAGAATTTTTACAACCTTGCTTGAAGATGGGTAGAGAGAGGGAGAGGGAGAAAATTCCCAAGATACCAGGTCAGAGAGGCCAGAAGTGAGAATCAAATCTGGACTTCAAGAGAAAAAGGAAGTGCCACTTACTTGTCTTGACAGACATTGCATGCAGAGCCCAGGAATTAAGATGAGCTATTTTTGAATGTGTCATTCTTCCTAACCCATCTTCTCTCTGTCTTGTTTTATTGGATTTTAATCAGGAGCTATCTTGTGAAGTGTTCTGAACTCAGACATAACTTTAACAGAAGAACTGAACTAGTGGACAGAGTCTCAAAACAGAACAGAAACTGAAGAGCACGGAGGCTAGGCTCCTTGTTCTGTGATCAGAAACACATGTGGCTGCCTCCCTAAGGCCTTGAAGGATGTTCTGATTCTGCCCAGCTTATGCCTGGGGTGTGGCAAACAAGATTTGTGAATCTGACCAGGGTCGCACTATTCCAAGACAGAAAAGAGAAATAATTGCTTCCAGCAGAAGGGACCCGCAGCAGCAACTTCCACACAGCCGCCCACCAAGGAGAGAATGAGACCGCTCTGCTGCCCCACTTAGAGCATGGAGAGTTCTGCACCCCACTGCTGCCCACACAGCAAGCTACCATTGACCTGCCCGAGGAAACAGGCCAACAAGAGCCTAGTGCAGAGCAGCTCACATGCATCCTTTTCATGATGTGTACCATTTATTTCCATATTTCTGAAAAACTGAAGTCATTAAGACAGCTTTGGGACTGAATTCTGCCTCGTGACATAGGAAGCAGTATGAATTTGGACAAAATAATTTGATTTCTTCATATTATAAAATAGTCAAAATTCTTCCCTCACAGTGATGTTGGGGTGAGTTGTTTGAAATGTGTAAACAAAGGTCAGGTGATCTTGATTTAAATGTATATGTATTTGTACTTATGTAAAATCTTGTGTATGTGTGACATGAATGCAGAAAGGGGATTATGGGATGGGGAAAGGCTCCAGGAAGAGGGGGAACAAAGGAGGGTAATGGGGAATGAATATGAGCAAAGCACAATGATGTACATGCAAGAAAATGTCCTAAGGAAATCCATTATTTTGTTTGATAATTTAAAAAAGAGTTCAAATAACAGTTTAGACTAGGGACTGTCCTGCCTTCAAAGTTAGTTTCCTAGCTTGCGTATGTTGAATAAACAAATTGCAATCATAAGAAAACTGAAGCCATTTATTAAAGAATCCATTTGCATTAATTTCTTTAATGAGGAAAGTAACCAAAGCATCAAATGATCAAATAGTATTTGTAATCTGTCGTTTACTGACCACATGTTGTGGGCTGTGTGCTTTCAGGGATAATTTCTACACAAATACTGTGGCCATTTAAAGTTTCCCTGTGCCCCTTTATAGTCCATTCCTCCCATACCTGACACCACGCCCATGTAACCACTGATCAACTTTCTGTTCCCAGAAATTAGCTGGCATTTTTTAAAAGTGTTGTCAAAGAGAATCACATGATATTTATTCTTTTGCATCTGGTTTCTTTCATTCAGCATGATGTTTTTTGAGATTCTTCTATGTTTTGGTGATTCAGTGCTGTATAATATGCTATTGCTTGAATGTACACTTATTCATTTATACATTTACCAGTTTATGAACATCTGGCTTTTTCAAGGTTTGGACTATTATGAATACAATTGATAATCATGTTCATGGTCATATATTTAATTTTAAAACTTGGTTTTTATTTGAGACAGTCTTGCTATGTTGTCTGGGTTAGCTTCAAATTGCTGGTTCAAGGCATCTTTCTACTTCATCCTCCCAAGTAATGAGGACCCAACATATCTGGTTCATGTGCGTATCTTTTGGTGACTGCATCTTTTCATGTTTCTTGGCTTAAAGTCTACAGAGGCAGACCAGCTGTATACCATGGTAAATTTCTGTTTATCTTGTAACGAGAAACTCTAAACTGTTTGCCAAAGTGGCTTTTCCACATTTTCCATTTCTATCAACTAGGCCTTTTGAGTTCCAGTTGCTCCACATTTTTGTCAACACTTAGTATTGTCAGCTGTTAAAATTTGAGCTGTTCTTGTAAATTGCAGTAGCATCTCATGATGGTTTCATTTTTTATTTCATTTTCCAGTGGCTAACAATAGTACCTTAAGCAGTTTTCCATGAGCTTACTGGGTTATGCATACTTAGCAGACTGATTGATAGAACAAAGCTTCCTAAACAGGGAGGCACCTGGTGTTATTTCTTCCTTTTCATCCTCTGTGGTCAAGCAGCATTGCAGATGGAATTATTTATTCACAAGGACCACATCTTTGTATCTCTGTCACAGTATCTGATCCATAGCAGGTATTCAATTGAACTCGACTGAGGAAAATTGAACAAGTCTAGTTAATTGTAGAATGTGATTTAATGATGCTCTTGGATCTCCCCGCTGAAGAGTGCTGAGCTGTAGGCTACCCTTTGCTGAATGGCCTAAGACTGCTAATTTTTAAAAATTGCTATGATTAAATTGTCTCTCCCTCCATTTCAAATCTCCAGCTTCCCCCTGCTTGTGTATAACCTACCTTCTAAACTGGCAATTTGAATTGATGTGAGCTTGTTAAGAAGCTGGGAAAAAAAGTCTATTTTGACTTCTAAATTCACAACTGTGTAAATAAAAGCAAATAAGCCTGAGTTAGGGTCTTAAGGACTTTGATATAATGTCTCTTCCTCACCAGGCTGAGAATGCACAGGATGAAACAGGGACAGTACATGAAGCAACTCAGCAATGAGGTTCAGTGCAGCCTTGAGCTTTGGAGAGACAAACAAATAGGTCTGGGTTCAAATTCTGAATCTTCTGTTAAGTACTTCTAAGACTTAGGAAGCTCCTGAATCTCACTGAGGTTCAGATTACTCATCTGAAAATTGGGAAGGAAGTTCAGTGGGTGCCTGGCATGAACAAAACCCTAATTTCAATCCCCAGAATCACCCTTCCTATCTCTCGTAGCTGGCACCATCATCTCCCAGTTGTTGAATTATGTAACTAAAGCCCGAAGACTCTCTGGAGAACTTCTCTTCATCAGTGGAGCCCCAGAAGGCTTTACCTCATCCCCACTTCCAGAGCTACGCACTGACTGACTAATACAAGTACGGAAATGAATCCTTGACTTGGGAAGGTGACTCTAGTTGTGATTTCAGATACAGAATCAATGCTGTCTGCAACAGGCCAGGCCAAGACTGACATAGTATTGCTTTTTGCTCCTTTCCCTGATCAAACCGGCTTCTTTCCCTCTTTCACAGGTCTCCCCTGAGTGCTGTCCTCCCCAAAACACACGACATGAATCATGCTACCAAGAATGTCTGAGACACAGTTTCTTTTACGATGTATTAATGAAAAGATGAGGATCTTTTCTGAAGTTATGCTTGCTGATTTCAGGAGTTGCAAAGGTGTGAGAGATAAAGAAAAATTTCATAATTATGTGCTTCTTGATACCCATAGAGTCTATGACTATTCTTACATGCAGCTTGGCTCAAACCAATCACCTGGGGCAAAGTGAAATAACTGAGTAATTAAACAAGAGGCATTCCTCAGGGAATGTACAGGTAAGAATGCACAAGCCAAACCTCCAGCCGGTACGTTATTGATACAAAATAAAAGGTATTTAACCTATTGTGTCAAGTTAGTGTCCCCAGACGTTCCTCAGTGCAAGTTCATCTACTGAGGTCTAGTCAGCTTATCTAGAGTCCCTCGCTTTAGGAAGACCAGCTCTTCCTCGCCTAGCAGTAATCAGTTGCCAGTATTTCTTCAGCTAAGATAGGGGTCTGCTGTCCACTTTCATAGCTCTATACTGGGTTTTTGTCTCCTTGAGTTTTCATGTGAACACCACTGCTGTAGGTTTATATGAGCAGGGTCCCAGGAGCTTGCAGGACTCTATTTCTATATGGTTGTGTCCCTCCTCCCTGGCCCTTACAGTCTTTCTGCCCCCTCTTCCTTTCGAGGAAGGGGAATGTCAAGACCAAGCTGGATCGTGGGGAACCTCAATGGCACTAAGATATATAAAATTCATATGAAGAAAGGAAAAGAAGAATCCCAGACAGGGAGAAAAAGAGAAGACATAAATAGTGCCTAGCTAGTGTAAAAAACCAGAGTGAATCATATTAGTTCAAAAACCTACTGAAAAAAGCCACATACAATATCCCTACATGAGTCTGAGTACAGCTAAAGGCTACATAACAAGAAACAGTGCCAGACAGGAGAAACCTTCCTTTGAGTTGTCGGCCAGGGTGATCAAAGAGACTCCCAAAATTGCACAGGCTATTACCACAGCCTTTGATTGCCTCCCAGAACTTGATGGTAAGACTCTATTGCTGAAGACAGGACATACTTTAGACACAGGATTTAGAGGAATGGATCTGGAACGGACCTGGAAGCCACCTCCCCTTGAAGGCTAGCTCTCGTAGCTTTGGAGAGCACTACACAAGTGGGTAAGGGAGAACATCCATTGATGGTCCAACCCCAGCTTCAAGGTTTAAAAACCACATCAATGACCAGCACAGCAAACAACATTGGTACAGTAGTGGCACTTTTATCTTGGGGGTAATCAACAGTTACCTAATTGGACTTAAATCCCACTCGATGGGAGGAAACTCATATCTGATACTGTAAACCTAGCCAAATATATGTAGCAGGAGAGGTCATAAATCTTAGAGGAAACCCAAGGCTCTCATATCCCCAGACAAATGTAATTTCTTACTATGTGCAAAATATGGATTCTTAAATTTACAGACAGGTGTTCCAGTGACCACCTGTCAAGGTAGCTTCTTTTTCAACAGACAGAGATTATTACAGAGTTACAGCACTGGTCACACAGAGAGATTCTCTATGAATTTCCCAAGCCTAAGTGGCACATCTAGGATGCAACCTCTATACCAGCTGTACATATTCTTAAAAGTCTAAATTAAACTGTCATTTGGGACTGGAGAGAGGTGAATAGAAAACCAAGCTTGTGGTTCTACTCTTCCTTGCAATTCTCTCCAGTTGATGTCAAACTCAACACAAACTGACTCAAAACGCATGGAAATCAAGACACTGTCCAAGAACACTCCTTTCTAATTCTAAATGAGTCTGGGCTGATCATCTGGCTTCATTCTTCTAACAAATGGTAAATAAGAGAATCAGCATATCAAATACCTTCCTCAATTGATGTCTCCAATCTAACAGTTTACATCGACTCATAACTAATGTCCATCAACTGGCAATGTCTCCCTGAAGCTCAGAGATGTGCTGTGATTGACTACTGATGTCTGGCAAGTGAAATAGATGGAAGATGGCAGCAAATGTTCCACACATTTGTGTTTTCTTTTTTCTCTTTAAAAACATTTAATAAGTACAAATGCTAAACGGTCAAGTCAGATTATGTGTATGTACTTAAAAAGCAAACATTTTCTAAATTCTATAGCACAAATAACAGTGGTTAAAAAGAGGAAAAGTGGAAGGAAAATAATGTAAAGGAAAGATAAGAGTTCAAGGAAAGAAAAGTAACAGACAATTTAGATAGAATTAAATCTAAAAGTAATTTTGCAAGGTAACTGATCTCTTCCACCAAATTCCATTTTAATCAAATGCTCTTTTATATCAACTACAGAACAAAATGAAATTTCCCATTAAAACAGCATTTCCCATTTTTCATGTATAAACTCCCCAGCTCTGAGTTCATTACTTATAAATAGCAGAGTTGGTTACTCTCAGTAATCCCTGGCTTAAGACGGAGCTACTGCAGCCAAGAACTCCTCAGCATCATTCCCCCCAGATTTCAAATGGGCTCCATGCTCTTAAGACCTGCACTCCATCCTCCTGGGTCTGTAGCTGGATATTCCATTTACAAGGATTAGTCTTGTGACATGAACAAGGCAATCATTTCAGCAAGAGCTTAGAGGCATGCACATCACCATGGTAAATGATGTAGACAAAGCATCAAACACACAAGATCAAAGAATAAAACCAAAGAAACCAGGATGTCACAAATTAAGGTTTTTTGGTTGTCATTCAGTCAGAATTCAGGTTCCCTAAAAGCAGAACTTAGAGATTAAAAGCAAGTGGTTATACTGAAGCAAGGAGGCCTACAATAGCAAACAACAAGGGAACCCACAAAGGGTGAGAAACCAACCAGTTACTATGGTGGGCAACAGAGTTCATTTGAGAACTCTAGAATAAACCACATAAAGCATGCATCATCATTAGAGCTATGCCACCCAGAGGGAAAGAGGTATGGAGTGTTTACACACTGCCTCTCATTGGTTATTGGTTGAAGGCTGGTCCCAGAGCTGTCTATTCTCCTGGAACTCCCAGTCTACTTCGTGGAGGTAGTAAAACAGTCCTTCCAGGTGTTACAGCACCTTAGGCAGAAACTCAAGCTCAGGCAGTGGGAAGCTTGGGAAATACTCACTTAAGCAATAAAGCTTGAAAGGCAGAACTGAACAAGGATGGTACCTAATCCAAAGTCTAATTACCTTAGAGGGGACATTCGAGCAGTTGTTTGTTCATCTAAAGCACACAGTTGAGAGGGGATAGCACAGAGTCAGAGATAATTGATAAGGCAGAGGCTCTAGAGGTCTCTCTAATGTGGGAGTGTTGGCTTGTTGCTATGGGTGCTTTTTGAAGAAATTACTTTAGAAGTTGTTCTGAGAGCTGGAGAGATGGATCACTGGTTAAGAGTGCAGAAGTTTTGCAGAGGACCCAAGTTCAATTCCAAGTACCCACGGTGGTTTGATATAGATCATATATAATCATATATATATATATATGTATATATATATACGTATATATATATACGTATATATATATATATAAAATCAGCTGCTTATAATAGGGATCTGATGCCTCTGGCTTCTAAAGACACCCCTTGTGTGTGTGTGTGTGTGTGTGTGTGTGTGTTTGTGTGTGTGTGTGCATGTGCATGCACAAAATTTTTTGAGATTAAAAGAATACAAAAAAAGAAGTTGGTGTATGGAAAGAGGTATCTTAGCTACCAATATGTATTTCTCAGCAAGGCATCACACAGGTGAAAGTACCAGAGTGCTTCTGCTTAGAGGAATATATATTCCATAAAGAGATGAGGTTAGGTAATGCAAACCGACTTACTTAACCTGAAGCAGGATGTGCTAAGTATAGTATGGGAATGAAACCTCAAACATGTGGGCAATTCCCTAAGAAACTGTCCCTAGTTGTGTCATAGTAGAGACCTAGTCTGAGAAGATGTTATTGGAGAAGCATGCCTCATAATGAAGGATTCTGACCAGGACAGAGATGGAGAGGTGAGGGATCTTCTCTAAGAGAGACGACCTGGCCTAGAGGCGGGAGTGGAGACTAAGAGCTCCCAAAGTAGCATGTAGTTGGTATGTGCCCCCAAGCGCTCCTAGGCATGTCTTGGGGAGTAGATGAGATAAGATGACCTGGATGCAGTGTTAAGGCAGTCCTGCTAAAGGATAACTGTCAAATGAAATGTTTACAGGCATTCAGGACTTGAACTGGGATGATAACCACATTAACAGCAAGGGGGAGATCAAACAGCATGAAAGAGATCAAAAGGGGTGATTGGCAAGTGAAAACATTCTCTGACTTCTGAGGCCTAACAGAACTTTCTGCAACTGTGGAAATGTGCTGTACCTGCATTGCCCAACACGATGACAGTTGCCTCCTCTTACCCCACAATCACTGCTCTGATATGACTGTGCGTGTAGAGGAGTCTATCCCAGGCATTAAAATGAATGGGTATGGAAACTTACAATCATCTGGAAATTCCCAGTCCTCCTTGAAGAAAGCAAATCACTCTCTGGAGGCCCATCTGAAGTGTGAAATGCTTTTTGCCAGCCCATAAAGAATGTTTGGACTGCCACAATGTGAAACTGAAAACCCACATTGGGGCGCCCTGGGCTTCTAGCAGAGTCTGAACAGATGTCCTGGGGGAAGCAAGGTCAATTACCACCTTGTTGTGACCTGCCAGAGGAGCTGTCTGTCATCATTGGCAACCCAGCCACAGAACATAAGCCAAAGATGTGCAACTTTTGATTTAATTGAGGGGAAATGTTCTGTTCAGCACCAGGGAAAGTTTGAAGGCAGGACAAGTGCCTTGGACGTTGAGCTACATGTGCAGGGTTGTTTAACCACTTACAGACCCTCTCTCCTTTTATAAACTTCATCAAACCACAAATGGGTTGGTCTGAACACCCTCACTTCTTGGATGTAAACTCAGAGACATTAGATGTAGCTTATCTAAAGTCCATTGAATGTCAGAGGAAGGCTGAGACAGGATGGAAACATGGCTGTCCCACAAGTCCATGGCCTTCCGCAATACCAGGTACCTCCCCAAATGTACTGTTTTTGACTCTAGAACATTACCCTTTCATCTTTCACACCAGACATATTATTATGAGCACAACCCCAAATCTCTTGTAATTTATTTTGGGTTAATTACTCACAAATATTAACTTCTAAAACTCAATTTATATGTTTATTTTATTACACTCATTCATTACTAGACTTTATTTTTCAGAAAGGTTTGGAGTTCAGACCAAGGCATAATGTCAGTACTCACCATTACAGTAGCGTACAGAATACCCTGTGCTCCATCCATCTATACCTCCCTTTATCCCTACCCCTGAAACTCCAGGTAACCACTGACCTTTTACTGTTTCTATAGTTTTGCCTCTTCTAGAATGCTATGTGCTTGGAGTTGTAGAGTGCCTAACCTTTTTAGATTAGCTTTGTTCATTAGCACCATGCATTAAAGTGTCTGTTTTTCCACCTTTCTCGCATTTTTTGATGTTGAGGATGGAGACTTGAACGCAGAGCATCTTTTTACAGCTTGATTCCATTTTATGTATGCCTATTTCATTTATGACTGTATCAGTAGGCTATTTTGGTTGGTTCCAATTTTGGGGCTTCATGTCTTGTGCCACTTATCTTTTTTTGTCTGCTCTTTTCTCCAGTACCATGTTTTTAAAATTATTGTTGTTTTGTGGCAAGTGTTGAAGTCAGACAGTATCAGTCTTCTGTTATTCATTTTGGGGTGCCTATCACTGAACCTTTGTTTCTTCAAATAAACTTTAGAATAACTCATTTAACATCCATAACTTCCTGGGCTTCCTATTTGGATTTCACCAAATCTACACACCAAATCTGGAAGAAATGACATGTAGCAATACTGATTCTTCCTATTCATAAACACTAGAAGTAATTCTCCATTTATTGCATAGTTATTTTATTTTTTCATCTAAATTTTTAGCTATTTTGTTAGATTTATACTTAATATTCCCTTTTGGTTTAAGTATAAATGGTAGTGTGTTTTTTGTTATTGTTAAATTTGAGAGGCTCATATATGTATACAATAAAAATGATCATATCTTCCTCCCATTTACCCTTCTATATTCTCTCCAACATGTCCCCTAACTAAATCCAATCGTGTTGCCCATATGTGATTGGGTATGGATTGTGTACTGGAAACATGGGAAACCTACCACTGGTTATACCCTCGAAAAAGAATGATTCTTTCTCTCCTAGAAGCTATCAGTTATTGATAGTTACTCATCCAGGCATGGGGCCAGCCTGGAAATCATTTACCTCATCTACACTGGGATTTTGGC
Source organism: Nannospalax galili (assembly GCF_000622305.1). Lineage (NCBI taxonomy): Eukaryota > Metazoa > Chordata > Mammalia > Rodentia > Spalacidae > Nannospalax > Nannospalax galili. The sequence goes on from NW_008329677.1 coordinate 2,845,707, forward strand.
TGGTTTGTTCTTGTGTGGATAACTATAGCTGTTACAATTTCATAAGCTCAATAGCAATGTCATGTCTAGAAGACAACATTTCACAGCACTCCACCCCATCCTCTGACCTCTTTCTGCCTTCTTCAGTGTTCTCTAAGCCTTAGTCAGGGGGTGGGGTGGGACTTAACATGACACCCCATTTAGGACTGAGCACTCGGTGTCTTATTCTCAGTACTTGGGACCAGTCATGTATTTCTTCATTGACTTCTGCCCACTGCTACCAGAAGCTTCTCTGACTGAGGTTGAGAGCAGCCCAGGCCTGTGAATGTAAACATAAATACTTAGAAGGCAATGTGAAGCATGACTATTTAGGGAAAACACCAATAGAAAATTCTACCCTAGGGTCTATGACAGCTGCAGCCATGGCTGAAAGACATAGATAAACTAATCTCAGACCAACAGGTAAACTTCCTATCTAATGGCTAGCTTTCATAGTGCTGGAAGGTGCTGTGGAGGTTTCTGAGGGAGATAAGACATCAATGGTCTTGCCCAGTGCTGGACTCTACATGCTATAGTACTGATTTGTTGGGCAAGAAGTACCCACAGGCATATTACAACTGTTTTAGGGGAACTAATCACTTTCTGATGAGGTTTGAGGCCTTCTCTGTAGGAGGAAATTTCATGCCTGGCACTATAATTCTGGTGTTGTAAGTTTATTTTTATTTCAAATTCAAATTGTTCACTAATGCATACAGGAAATCAATAGTCTCTAGTATCTTTATATACTACAACTTTGCTATAATCAATTATTAGCCCTAGGAATATTTTACTAATTCCTTGGGATTTTCTACAAGTAATCATATCACTTGAAAACAAAGACAGTTTTGCTTCTGTCTAAATCTGCACACTTTATTCCCTATTCTGGTCTTAGTGCATTGGCTAGGGAATCTAGGAGGATATTGAATGGATGTGGTGAAACAAAATATCTTTGCTTTGTTCTTAAGCTTGAGACAAAGCATGCTGCTTCTTGACATCACTTTTACTGTTAAGCTCCACCCATGTGATGTGGTATAGTAGGTGCTCCACCCATCTTCCCCTGGTACCCACTCCTCCTTAAGGGCTTTCTCTGTCCTCAGGGCAGAGAAGGTTAGGCTTGCTGAGGAGTTAATACTCCCAGAAGCAACCTTCAACCAATGACTTCCTGGAGTTCATACATAAATATTCCTCAATTTGCTCACTTCTAGTGAGGAGATGCCTGCAACATTCCCTAGTAGGTTGAACCCTTGCTGCCCACAGAAGTAGTCTGTTTGCTATTGCATGGTTTGTTGGCTTCCTTCCTTTGTCTATCTCACATATGACTATGTGTTTCTTAGACTACCTCCTAAATAAACTACTTGAATTCAAATCCTACTCTCAGAGTTTGTTTCTTGAGAAGCACAGCTTAAAAGCAAACCCTGTACACATGCAAAGTTATAGCTGGTAACAATCTGTCTACTAACGTACAGGTTACCATTCGGAATGCTTGCCAAATACTGTTCATAGATACAACCACAGCTCCAACTAGAAACCTAGCCATGCATATATCTCAATCATATCATTAAATTTCAAAAATAATGGGGTAGTCAAAAATTAAGAAAAGTTAAAAGGCAAACTAACTTAAAAATGAGATAAGCATATACTCTGCTGTGGCCTCTGAGTTTCCACCGCTGTCTCTATCGCTGACTGTCATCCTGTCTCTGTGCTGAAGCAGGAACATCCATACACACACATCTGCTCCCTACAGCCCAGAAACCAGTGCTCAGAAGAGAAGTCTTCCATGATTCTTTCCAGGCTCAGTGATGAGAGCTTATTACTAACACTGTGGTAAGATGGTGCTCAAAGTATTACAGGATCCATACTGGTCACAGGTGAGGCCCATGAAAAATACAGCCCCATGACTTTAGGAACTATGACTGGGCTTAGACCCCATATGCTCCAACATTTCCACCAAGCATGTTATTAGTAAACTCACATACTAATCCTTCCTCCATTACTCACTTTACTCAATCTATCCAACATTGTTTCCCAACACACCCCATCCCTTCCCTGTGCTCCACATAAACCTCACTACAAGTCCTGAACACAGTGGAATTGGTCTCATTTGGTGGCAGCCCTGCCAATGTAATGCTCTCCATTCTTCCCTCTGACTGCACAATTCCAAAAATCCCATCGAGCACTTGCCCTCAGTGGGGTCTTACCTTCATGTTCCAGAGAAGTGAAGCTGTATACTTCTGCTGGGCCCAACACAATGTCCTCCATAATGATGAGCCATGACTGACTAAATCATACCATTGCCGGCATTGCCAAGAACTGCTTCTGTTCTGGGTGATAAGCCTAATTGCTTAACAGGTTGATCATTCAGTTATCCCCACCCCCCATGCCTAGGTCCTAAAACTTCTTGCATTTTACAGAGACACTGAGAATGGACATGGTAAGCTGACTCTCCTATGACTCAAACTTGGGTTGTGTAGGCATCACTCTGTTTCTGTCTTAATAACTGTCAACTGCATATGAATGCAGCCTAGATTAAACTGCCACCAGTTCCAGAACAGACCACAAATTAGTTAATCCATGCTACTCTCAATTCACAGGTACTTCTGCCTTTCCTAAGTCCTACACATTCATCAGGTCCAACCTCAAATGTTACTTCTGTGAAAGCCACATTCATCATCAGAATCAGTATCTCTTTTGAAAGTTCAAACAGACACAAAAATGAAAATAAAAATAAAATAACTTCCTTCTGCTCCTAAGAACACATTCTTAACACTTGGTACAATTATTTCCATATTGCATGAAAACAGTTATCATAAACATGTTCCCATGTCAGTCAACTTTAACAGCTTTATTTTTAATTGTCCAACATTTCAAACCATGGTTATTATAATTGAATATGATTTAAACATTAGATCTGTCCAAAGATTAACATGACCAATGCAGCAGAAACTTGTCATGACAGATACCAGAAGCCAAACTTTTGAAACACTGGCAGAGTGCAGGTCCTGTGGCTCTGTACCAGTTTCCCACAGTGCCTGAGCAAGTTGTAATGACTGATTTATAAATGGACCTGTGTTGGCCAATGTCCCAGTAATCTTTGTCACTGCCAATATTTCCTGGCTTGGATTTTAAGTTCTAGAACAGAGAGATAATCAGCTTAATTCACTGTATAGGGCATTACATTAAGAAATGGTTTAAAGGTTAACCAAAGAAAATCAGACACACAATTTTTTTCTTAACACTTAATTCTTGTAGGTACAAATCAAAGTTGGTGCCTGTTCTAGTTTGCTTTCAATGACTGTGAAAAAAACCTCTGACCAATACCAACTTGGGGAGGAAAGGGTTTATTTGGCTTACATCTCCTGGGTCACAGTTCATTACTGAGGGAGCCCAAGGGCAGGAACCTGGAGGCAGGAGCTGAAGCACAAGCCGTGGAAGGATGCTGCTTACTGGCTTGCTCCCCTGGTTCGTGTTCAACCTGCTTTCTTATACAATACAGGACTACCTGCCCAGGGTTGCCATCACCCACAGTGGCCTGGGCCCTCCCACATCACTCAATTAAGAAAATGACCCACAGACATGGCCACAGACCAATCCAATGGCAGCAATTGCCCAAATGAGGCTGTCTCTACCTAAGTTGACAACTTAAGCACAATGCCCCACATTCAGCTTCCACTCATGCAGACTAATGTTCCACAAATACCAGTAACAATAACCAGTGTGCTTTTAACACTCGACAACTCATTTACTTTTCAAAAATGTTTCAAACACAAATATCGTTAGAGATATGGAAACAGACAGCCTCCTGAATTTATTCTATGTAACCAAGGGTAAGCTGACACCTGGGTCCTAAGTCTCCAAGTCTAAACAGTGAGCTTGTTTGTATCACATCCTGTTGTCTCTCCAAGGTCTCTGTTCCACACAGACCAATTAACAACTCTAGGCAAGATGATAGGCATGCATCTATAGGATGCAGGTTAGGTGCTCCTCAGAGTTACATGCAACCTTCCAGAACAAGCTAGGCATTCATTCTAGAACAGAAGTCTCCCACTTTTAAAAAATGTACTTATTTTTATTTTGATATGCATGTGTATTCTGCCTGCATGTATGTAAGTGCACTCATGTTGTGCAATGCCTTTGGAGGCAAGAAGAGGGCAATGGATCCCCCGAAACTGGAGTTAGTGATAGTTGTTAGCTGTCATGTGGGTGCTGGGAACTGAACTCAGGTACTCTGCAAAAGCAGCCAATGCTCTTAACTGCTGAGCTGAACCATCTCTCTAGCCTGTGTCCCACTTTTGACATTGTGTATGACACTATCATCTACAATGTGATAGACCACATTCATAAGTTTAACATAACTGTTCTAGAACATGCTGCAAGGAAACCCAGATTCGTTTGCCTTAAGTCAAGCATGCAAAAAAGGATATATTCTTTCTCTTCTTGGACATGCGCCCCAAGTCATTAGCTTATAGTCTTCCTAAGAAAGCTTTGCTTGTCACCACATCTTGGTGACTATAGGAAGTACCCAATCTGGGGCACAGACATCTCAGAAATGTAGATAAGCAATTGCAATTAGATGCATTCAGGGTCAGAAACACAGCATACCAATTGATGTTAAGCACCTTCAGTCCTAGACCTCTCCTTTGAAGGGAGTAATTGGAAGCACGGACTTCAGTTTCATTTACAGCATGAAGAATTGGGCCAGATTACATAAAAAAATCCACCCCATTCTATGCATATGTGGAATGAGAAACTTCTTCCATCTGAGGGATTCTACAGAATTATTAAATTCCAAGTCAGGGTTCCCGGTGGCTAGGAACTACATACAGTCGTGAATGAAGAAGCATGTACTCTATCTTTACATCCTGGTAACTTCATAGGGTCTTGAGTGTGGCATGTAATATTTACCTTCTGACTCTTTGAAGCCAGCAGAGGACCACATCTCCTGAACTTCTAGAATAAATTTCATGAGAAGATAACAGAGCCCTTCATTATCAAGACTCCCTCTAGAACACTTTAAAGGGGACAAACTAGCACCAGTTCCCAAGTTACTAAGATCCTTGTTGACTGTTGAACATTTTGTAAAACACACTGTTTGGAGGCTTTACCTCTAAGCACACTGATCTATAGGCCTGGGCCAGACCCAAGAATCTGCATGGAAGGAACACATAGTACCCTGTGGGACTGTATCCTTCCATGAAGGTAAAATACTATACAATGGTACTTTTTATATTAGCAATTTTGTTATAAACAGAAAGTCTAGGTGATAAGATTAGAGACGAAGATGCAGAGTTAGCTTATGTAATCTCTGGGTATGTATCAGAACTATAGGAATCTCAGTTGCCAAGTTATCCCCAGCCTTTCTTGAGGGAATCTGGTCATGTCTGGTTCTCAAATCCTGTCCTTTTCTTTCCCCACCCCATTCTAGTCACTTACCCAGGCTGTGGGATTATATAAACAGAACAGTGGGATAACCCAGAGAGAACACCCATGTCCTTCAGCAGGAGGCATCTACATGAATTTGCTGCACGTGACGCTGCAACTCAGCAGCACAGACTGTGGGGTTTCAACAACAGAAGCACATTGTCTCACAGTTCTGGAGGCAGACATCCAAGATCAAGGTAGCACCAATTCTATTTGAGGGCTGTGAAGGATAATCTGCTATATGCCTCTTCCTAGATTCTAGAGATTGAATGCCAATCTTCAGTGTCTCTGGATTGTAGATACCTCACTCAAATGGCTGCCTTCATCTTCACATATCATTTCCTTGGTGTGCATGTCAGTGCCCTGCTTTTTAGTTTATTTATTTAATTAATTTTTATTTTAGGTGTATGAGTGTTTTGCTTGCATATATATAAAGTGCACCTGTCAGGGCTGGAGAGATGGCTTGGGAGTTAAGAGCACTGACTGCTCTCACAGAAGACCCGGGCTCAATTCATAGCACCCATATGGTGGCTAACACCCTTTCTAACTCTAGTTCCAGGGAATCTGACATCTTCTTCTGACCTCCTCAGGCATTAAACGACACGGGTGCACTTACATACCTGCACTTACACAAATTCAGGCAGTATTCTCATACACGTACAAAAAAATAGATAAATAAATACTTAAAGTGCACCCATGTCATGCAATGCCCATTGAGGCTGGAAGAGGGTTTTGGATCCCATGGAACTGGAGTTACAACCTGGGTCCTCTGCAAGAGTAGCCAGTGCTCTTAACTGCTGAGTCATCTCTACAGCTCCAAGAGTCCTGTTTTTTAAAGAAATGTATCATGTTAACTTAGTATAGTCTTGATGACCTCATCTTAATGTAATTACCTAAGGAACCTATTTCCAAAGAAGTCCACATTCTCTGGTGGTGTTGGGATGCCAACATGCCCTTTTGTGAGGACACGGTTCAATTTATAACACCATTCCAAACTGAAAGATCTCAGCCTACTTCCTGGTCCTGCCCATTTCCTAAGTCCCAGTGGCAGAGAACAGAACGTGACATCTCCAAGTGTGAATGACTGCAGCTAGACTGGCAGTGGACGCTGTTTGCTTCAGAACCACCACAAGGAAATCCTTTAGAGACCATGTACAACTCTCTCTCTGCACTGCTTCTGCCTCTTTGCCTTCTTTCTTCTGTCCAATGTACTGCTGGCTAAGCAGAATTTATCAAACGACGAAGTGTTACTACCTCTAAACTCTATCCAGGTGACTCTGCACTGGGTTGAAATCAGGGGAGATTTTAGCATTTGCTCCTGGTTCTCTCATAGTTTCTGGCCCTCAGTCCTTAATCTTGGCAAACTCCATAGCCCTGGGTTAAGAACACAGTTCTACACAGCAGGTAGACAAGGGCGGGCTCTCTCTAAAACACCATGTGGGAAGCAATGAGACCGCAACAATTATTTAACAAATTCTGTCTCTTCTAATACTGACATTCTTTAGGTCAGGTTTCCCTAATTTGTTCCTTTCACTTTTACTAAACAAACAAACAAACAAACAACAGGAAAATCACATGTTTAAAACATCTAAATAACTGAAATGACATTTTGTTCTCTTATAAATTGTTCTACAGACTCAATGATAGCTTAGGAATAGATATTCTCATGGATTCTTTATTGAGTGTATTTATTTATTTAGTTCTTTCTGCAGTGCAAACACCCACACAGATGCTAAGTGGAAGAGGAAAAAAAAAAAGCCAAATAGACACCTAGAGACAAAAATTAACTGCTTTCTGCTAAAATGTGATTCCCCCAACCCCAGGATAAGAATGAAGACTGAACTCAGGCATCTACACTGTAGCCATAGCCTGAGGGGCTCCTCATAGGACTCCAAGAGGGAAGCTTCCGTGGAAAGCCCTAGAAGCGTTCAAATTAATTAGTCAGGTTTGGTAGGAGCTCCATGTCCAAAATTCAGCAAGTTCGTGGCGCTTTTAAGGTTGGCGAGAATCCCTGTGCTAAGGAGAATTTATCCCTTTCAAAATATGGGAAGTCCCCATGTAAATAAAAAATGACGTCTTCATGAAAATACATAGTTACTTCCACTTAAAGTGGGCCTTGCAGACCTGGCCTTAAAACGACACTGTAGGGCATGGTGGCCCATGCCTTTAATCCCAGCACTTAGGAGGCAGAGGTAGGCAGATCTCTGTGAGTTCAAGGCTAGCCTGGACTACATAGTGAGTTCCAGGACAGCTGGGGTTAGAGGGAGACCCTGTCTCAAAAAGACCCCCCCCCCAAAAAAAGACACTGTAGGACCTTTTGAAGAGGTCAAACTAGGCCTAAGTCTCAGGCTTAATCATTGCCAAGAGACCCGTAACAGCATAGCTGAACCTTAAAATCATAATGGTAATAAGTTGTCGGGGAGTGGGGTGAGGGTTTATTCCCTACCCTGAGTCAGGTGCATCACCTTGAGGACACTTGCAATCCTGAAACTCCCTGTTAGTCACACTGTATTGAAATGAACCTGAAGCCTCTCAAGGTCAGCATCTTGCCCAAGGTCAGACCTGCATGTGAAGGATTCAGGTACCCACATTCTATTAATACACTCAAGAAGCCAAACTCTTAAAACTCCTCATGCTTCTTCATAATTAGCCCTAAAACCTGGAGAAACTGAATAACTAATGAGGTCAAGCTGGTGAACTCACCCGTAGGGCTCCATCCCAGAGGCCAAGATGACACCTTGCCTGCCATGATGCTCACATTTTAAGTAGCTTCAGGGAGATTGTGCAGACACACAACTTTTGGAATCTCCAATTTGAGAAGTAAGGGGCTTGAGGGCTCCTTCACAAGAGAATCTGAGGGCTGTGATGCTACTGACAATTTCAGAGAAAGAAAAGTGATATGCAGCCAATCATCAGGCCCTAGAGGGGCCTTGTTATGTGAGAGACAAACTGTGGGAGTCAAGACCCACATTAGCATCCTGACATATCAGAATCTCTACTGCCAAATCATAGCAAGCCTGACAGGGTGGGGGAGATCTTGGGTTTGTGGTGTGAATTTCTTAATAATCTTTATTTCACAGTTTCTTCCTACTAACGGTAAAGCTGTCATTGTCATTGTCTTTTTTATAAAGATAAAAAGCTATAGGTGAAAATATTTGGATATTTAACTTCAGTATTTCATATAGTTAACAGGTCCATGCTACTGGTAACTTGCCAATTTATTTTTAATCATCTCGCAGGACCTAATGACTATGACAGAAGAACCAGCTCTTCCCCTGTTCTTCATTCGTCACTGCAGATTTTTCTGCTCCTCTCATCATTAGACTGGGCCATCTTAGGCTGTTGCTGTGACTTGACTTGACCATGAAAATCACTGAAAGTGATGTCATACCATTTCCCAGTCTCATCTACTTGAGGCCTTATGTACTTCCAAACTCTTCCGTCCATCTGTGAATGAATCTGAGATAGTTATTGGGGGGTGGGTAAAAGATGAGTCCTAATCAATAGTCAGCCAACCTCAAATCATGTCAGACCATCCTAGTCCTGCTACCCCTACCAGATGATCCCATATAAGGAGAGAGAGAGAGAGAGAGAGAGAGAGAGAGAGAGAGAGAGAGAGAATGAATCAATATGCTGGTATCAGTTGAACCTATCCAGGTCAGCATAAGTGCCTAGTTGATCTATGGACCCATGAACCCAAGTAAAGGTTGATAGACTGAAGCCACCAAACTTAAGGATTGTTTGTTAGGTAGCTATAGCTAACTGATACAACAGAGTTCTCAATGCATAAATGCTCTTTCCCCAAGACACTCAACATGGCAGGTAGTTGTTTTATCTGCACTAATGCCTATTCTCTAAAAAACACATGCTGCTTTAAGAGCTACAATTTGTTATTTTAATATGTATTGAGCACTAAGGTAAGCACTTCTCTTCCATTTCCTTATTTAATCCTGGCAGTAAAATTCTCTCAATAGCGACATGTAAGGATTGAGATTTAAGATTCTCATCTTAAGTAAGGAAACAGAGACAGAGGGTAAATGGACTAATATCACATGGTATGTGACTGATCCAAAATGTGAATCTAAAGCCAACTTTTCTGAGCTCATATTCTTAAGAAATTCTGTCTCTGTAATTAGTTAATTGTGCTGTGCTGTGTTACAAAATCTCTCTACCTTGGCCAGAGAGCAAGTTTATATGCATTTTACCAATAGGAAATTTCATGAGTAGCAAGTCTTATAGTTTTCTTCAGTCTAGAAGGACAAGCACAGACTAGTCTAATTCTGCATTCTGTGCTGAGGAAGGAAAGCTATTCTCCTTGCACAAAAGTCAGAAGAGGATTCTAAGGCCAAGGTTAGAGAGCTTGATCTATGAAGAGCCAATAAATATTTTAGAGGTTGCAGTCCACAGAGTCTTGAGTACACTGTTCCACCATAAACTATCCATAGAAACATAAACAAGAGGGTATAGCTGAATTCCATAACATTTTATTTATAAAAGTAGGCACAATTTTCTAAGCTACGGCCTGAGGGATAGACCATGGGAGGAGAAATATATGGTAATGTAAGTGCCTTTATTCCCTGGAGCTAGGAAACAATAATAAATAGTCTATTAAAAGCTCCTTACATATTAATGGCATCTGAATCACCCACTCTATTTTATAAGGTGACAGAGATGACTAATTGTTTCTTACTGAATAGACTCATCCTGATTTACTTGCTAAATATGTTGGAAATTCAGTGTTAAGAGGGAACTAAAGACTATATTTTGGTGCAGAAGAAAGAGCACTGTGATTGATTAGTAATGCCTGCTCTGAGAAAGGAAGTGGACAAATATGGCATGAGGCAAGTCAAATAACCTACACAGTTGTTACTCAAGTCCTATAGTGTCACTGTTCATTTTCAGTAGAAATTAGTTGGTGATATTCAGGTTTCAGAACAGGTGTGAATAATCTGAATTCCCTTCACTAAATGATTTGATTGACATTTTCAACCACATTTTCTTAAAAAAAAAAAAAAAAACTTGCCAGTACACTAAAGCTAAAAAAGACTAAACAAAATTGGCTACCACTAATATTTTCAGAAACAAGTATCAAATCAAGTAAATCAAATGATAACTCCTTGCACCAATACAGGCTTCAGCAGCCTTTATCTAGATTTATACACATGACCATTCCTATAGACGTGGATTCCCTATCCGTGAAGACCCCAGCAATTACTCTTCTGTGGCAGATCTAGGATGGGTGGACACAGATCTTTCCTACAGTGATCATTTGAAACTTGAATTTCATTAATTCACCATTACTTCCAGAGGAGCACACAGAGTCCTGTCTATCAGCCAAGAAAGACGGAACTCCCATGCAACGGAAGTGCAAAGGATGAAGGACTTAGGTGTCAGTGAAAACATGCCTTCAGATATTACTCACTCCAGTCTGGTTCTCTTAATACATAAGTTTGAGACAAGCAGCTATTGATTGCTTCGATTTTTAAATATTCTGTTGCTTGGTGCTGTCCACGATGGTAACTCACTAACCATAGGTAGCCATCCAAATCTAAATCATGGTAAATGTATATAAAATTTAAAATTCAGTTCTTCAGTCATATCAGTCCTATTTCAAGCTACATCACTAAGCAGCACACATAGACGAAATGTCTACCATCGCAGAAACTCCAAATGGACTGTTAGCTTAGAAAAAAAAAGGAAGAGGATACTATGCTCTGTGTATAGCTGGCGACACAGCAGTGACTGTTTTCCATTGGCAGTCTTACTCTTCCTGAGTGCATGGTCCCTGGCTTGAAGGACATGCTAGGTCACAAACAATACCCTTAGAATTAGTGCCAACAAATGACAGGTGGGAATGGGGGCGGCACCTAGGCTTCCATGTGCTCTAGTTTGAGCCACTCTGAGATATGTTCTAATGAAGCTTCCAGAGTTGCCTAGTAACAGGAAGCCAAGGTTAGCCATGTGAGCACCTGCTGCCCTTACTGGCTCAATTTTGGACAGTTTCTGAAGGAGCTGAGTAAGACAATCATGTCAGTAAGAAAGTCACATTTATCTTGGCACTGAATTTTGTTGTCTGAAACCTAGCTAATTTCACTGATGTAAAACACCATCAACACATAAGATCTCAGAAAAAAGTACTTTCTCGTTATGTGTCTATACTTTACTAACTTTGTATGCTTTTTTAGCACTCTTTTATATTTTTTTACTGTGTTGCTATTTCTCAACCTGATCATTTTCTTAATTACCAATTCTATTTTCAAAGCATTTTAGCTGTTTCCAAAAATCTAGCCACTCTCCAGTGACATCTGGCCCCCATTGAGAATACTGAAAAGAACATGTCCTGGGCTCTGAAAGCAATTCCCACAGTCCACTCTTAGGTCGTCGGCCAATAGCAAGTCATTAGAATAAATGGACCATAGCCATGAAGGCCAGGGCCACTTCCTTTATTTCCTGTGTGACTTTTAAAAGATCCAATTTCTTCATGGTCAAGTTTATCTGCCCATTTCTCTTTTGCTGCTTCTTTTTCTAGAGAGTTTTATCCAGATATAATTATACAATTCAGTTATTGAAAGTGTGCTTTTTTTTTTAGCATATTTACAGGGTTGGTTTGATAGTCATTATTTAAAATATTTGTGGCCAGCAATTTTGTTTAGTCTTCTTTAGATTCATTGTACTGGCTGGCATTTTACTTAGAACAATATGATTCATGAGGGTGTGTTGGGCTTTCACCATAAATGGTGAGAGGTAGCGTGATCTCATATCTTATTCCTGTATCTGACAATGAAAGTCACATGCACCGAAGGTTAATTTACTACCCCTGAGGACAGACAAAAGAATAAGCAGTAATCATACGAATGCTTCTTCCTCTCCAATAAAAAAAATTATCACCACATTCAATCATGCCCACCCATTTTTACTGCAAAAAATTAGCAAGACTCATCAGTAATATTTCATTTGCTCAATGAAATTCAGATTCACACACAAAAATATACTTGTTTTCAGAACTTCCATTCCTTCCCTGTTCTCTAACCCAGACTCATGTCACAAACCACTGTGGTAAAATAGTTCCCTCTTTTGCCCACAGAGTTCTTCAAGAGACTTCCCCTCACATCTGGGACCATTTAAAGCCACCATCCAAGTCTCTTCACAGACCCCTGTCTGAGAGCCCCTGTGGTAGCAGAAGGGTGCAGTATATTAGATTCACATGAAGAATAAAGGGGCAGTGCTTTTCATAACCTGTAAAATACCCGAGTGCAACTCTGGATGTCACCGTTGTGACACCCAATGTCTCACTGTATATCTCACCCTGCTAGACACACACTCACACATGTGGGAATATACACATATAAAGACACACATACAAATATGGCTTAAAGTTTAAAAGTCTAGGTCGGCAAGTTGGCTAAGCAGGTAAAATTACTTGCCACACAAGTCTGATGGTCTGAGTTTGATCCCCAAATCTCCAGGTAAAAGACTCAAACCCCCAGGGTTGCTCTCTGACCTCAACATGTGTGCTTTGCCATGTGCATGCTGACACATGTATCTCATCTCTCTGTCTCTGTCTTTCTCAAACACACACACACACACACACACACACACACACACACACACAACTACTTCAATTCGGTTGGCTGATAAGACCTGCCCAGTCTTTGAGGATTCACAGTGTGGGCACACTTTCTTGCAATAGGGCCTCACGGTAACATCTATCAATGCCCCACATGATACTGATTCCAAGTCCTTTCAGCTTGCTGAAGGAAAAAAAAAAAAACAAAAAACTCAGTTCATCTCCCTAAGGGAAGCAAATCTAAACAGCCTTTGAGCATCCTCCTTAAATTGTCCTGGCTGTCTAGCCTTCAGGATTTGATGGTCTAGAGAAAGATGGTCAGTGGTACTAGGTAGAAGCAGAGTGGAAATCCATTAACAGGCAAGAAAAGTCACAGTTTTTACTTCCTTTAAACTATGCCAGGTAGCACCAGAGTGTCCACGGGCCCAGTGCTACCTTCTCTTATTTAAGAGTACCCTGGTGTGGCCCCAAGTGCCTCTCTGAACACTGAAAAAGTCTCCTCCGTGTAACCAGCCTCTTCAGTCATATTCTGGGTGGCTAATTTTTTTTCTCAGTCACTCAAACCTGAATGTAACATAGTGGTAAAAAGAAAAAGTCAGTTGGAAAGACGCGGATTTTTGTCAATGTTTGGAATTGTTGAGTGGCAGTGGGCTACTGTACTATAAAGATACCTTTGTTTGAAAGAAGGAAAATGATATGGTAAGCATGAATCATCTGTACTCTGGGGACATTACTATCAAGAAGATACAGACTGGGAGGAGACACAGGTGAGAGGTAACTTGAACGCCTCTAGGACTTGGATGAAAGTGAAGACCATGACCTAGACAGGCCATGGCAGTTTACTGCTTTTCTTGACTGTTCAGTATCTACCTATAGGTTATACCCCTCACAAGAGCCATCTCTGGAAACACAGGTTCATTAGTATCACCTTCAACTCTTCTAACCTTCCCTCTGGCTCCCTCTCCCACTTAGAACAAAGCCTAAGCTCCTTACTCCAACATGATCTTAGATGGTACCGCCCCACCCAAGCTTCTGATTCTTCTCTCTCTCATCCTGATTGGCTCCTTAATATCCTTTCCTATCTCTTATGGTCCATCTGCTTCATTCTGACTGTGAGCCTTTGGCAGGTTGCTAACTCAGCCTGGACTGTTCTTCCCTGATTGGTAGAGTACCAATCAGATTACATTCTCCTGGCTCGCCATCTGAATGACCGCTCCCTCCATTCCACTCATCCTCTCTTAACATTTTATTCTTCTTCTCTGCAACTCAGCTCACAGTCTGATGCTTTCTAGTTGTGCTTTGTTTATTCCTTTCTTTGGTCCCCTCCCCCAGAACAGAAGCTTCATGAGAAGAAGGGTTGGTACATGTGTCCTGGGAGATGAGGCCTAACACAGGCCCGATGTTCAAGAAATTCTTAAGTAAGTGAATCAAACAATCAATAAACTAAGTCATCTTTTAAAAAGAAGAGAATTCAGTTCCCAGCACCCACATGGTAACTAACAACCATCTCTAACGCCAGTTCCAGGGGATCAGATGCCCTCTTTTCACCTCCTTGGGCATTGCGTGACATGGGTGCACTTATATACATTCAGGCAATACATTCATACATATAAAATTTAAAAATATATATTTTTAAAAAGAAATTTTGAAGAGAATTTCAAGCTTAAGAGAAACAGCAACCAACAGTACATGAAACTTCCATCAATTACCCATAGTCACCTATTGCCGAAGCTGTGCCCCATTTGCAATCATTCTGTTTATATCTGTACAATTTCTGTCTGTATTACTTGTTCCAAGCTGTTTAGCTCTATGCGTGGTAGGCCTTCACCCTGAAATACTTCAGTGGTAACTTCCTAAGAATAACAACATTCTTTTATGAAAATACAACATACTTAGCAATTTCTTCAAGTTTATTATCTATATAATTCTTTTATCTAATTTATCATCTCTAAGCAACTTTTGTCACTTGATTCATCACCAGTCATGACAGCATTTTTTCTTCAGTGGAATCCTGACACAATCCACTGTGTAGCTGCTCTTTCTCTCTGGCCTTTTATCTGGAGCAATTCCACAGCCTTTCTATCTTTCATGACACATTTATTCTTCAACTATTTTTACATGTATTTACTTACTTACTTTGGGTGTGTATATCTATGTGGGTGAGTGCACACCACTGCATGTGTGTGGGGATCAGAGGGCAACTTTTAGGAGTCAGTTTTCTCCTTCCACTATGGATGTTCCAAGGATTAAAGTCAGGTCATTAGGCTTGGCAACAGCACCTTTACCCATTGAGCCATCTCATGGGCCTACACTAATAGTTTTGAAGGCACAGTAGTCCCTTGCTTCCATGGAGGGGTTCCTTATGGATCTGGTGTCTGGTACTTCCTCATAATAATATTCAGGTTGTTTTCCTGGACTTAACAGCACAGAGAAGATGTGTCCTTCCTTCTCAGACCCTCATCTCTGGGAGACACCATGACCATCTTGTCTCACTGGTGATACTGACTACAATGAAGGTAATTTCAGTCAAAGTACTGTAAGATTGCTCCACTCTGCAGTTATTATTTTTTCTCTTGTTAGCTGGGGAGACCATGTAAGTTTCTCCTCATCAAAACTTTCTCCTAGATCTTGCACGAGCTGGTGATTCTATCTGCCACAATCCTTATTACTGTGTTGTCTACAAGGCTACCAGCTTCTAAGCCCAGCACTTCCTCCACATTAGCAGCCTCTACTCACCAATCTACTGTGGGAAACTCTTCTTCCTCTGCCACTTGCTTCTTTGTGTGTTGATCTATTTATTAGAAATATGGAATCATGGACTTTTATGGGGTATTTTAAATAATTAAAAATTTTTTAATGTGTATGAGTGTATTGCCTGCATGTGTATAAGTATCCTGTGTCACGCAGTATCCATGAAGTTAGAAGAGGGTGTCCTCTCCCCTAGAACTGGAGTTGCAGATGTTTATTAGCTATCTTATAGGTGCTGGGAATTGAACCTGGGTCCTCTTCTGTGAGAGCAGTCAGTGTTCTTAGCCACTGAGACATCGCTCCAGCCCAACTTTTATGTTTTTAATATTTATAATGAATTTCCATCTTTAAATATTTTGGTGTTCAACTCAGAATTGGCCAGCTGGAGCTCTTTCAAACTGGGATCTGTGTAAAAGAGGAATCATTTAGAAGAATATAAGCAGGATCCTGCTCGTACAAAAAGATCTCTTTATTTCCTTTTAAGGAAGGAATAACTTCTCCCACATCAAAACTGTGGACAGTTGGTAGGGAAGTTATCTAGTTGGCCAAGTTCTGCAATAATCCTGGCCACCTGAAATGCTGTCCAGACCCAGCATCAGAAAGACACTCTTCAGCTCAGCCATGCCCAGAAAACTCTTAACTAACAAGACTTCAGTCATCACTTATCCTTGAAAACAACCAAAATTGTTCTCTGTTAAAGCATGACCACGATTCAGAAGAAAGTGTGTTAGCCCAAGAACTATGTTTTACTAAACTTGGTGTAAAACTATTTATAAAAGTGTTAAAAAGCCCCTTGCAATTAAAGTCATGTTTAGAGACTCTAGATTCAAACTAGATAAATGGGTATCTAGTACCATGGCAGGCCTCTATCCTGAAGAGAGAGATTTCACATAAGTCATATCACTGAGAATACCAGGGTGCAGCGATGCCAAGGTCAAAACTTCAATCTTGCAATAGGCACAGGGAACAGGACTGATCTTATTGTGTTCATTAGACTCTGTGATGCTAACAGCAAGCCCAGGAACAATGAACATGGCTTCAACCACAAACTAACTAATCTGAGTTATAGGGAAGAAATTTCAGATGGAGAGATTTTATGTTTTCTCTCTCTTTTTCTCGCTCTCTTGCTTGCTCACTCTCCCCGTAACAAATTCACAGCAAATTCCATTTCCCTGTGTAAGTTTAACAAACATGAAAATAGTATATAAAAGATAGTTTTCATACCTCTGTAATCGACTTCAACAACTCAGCACTTGAATGACTAGGATAATATAAAAACTTACTTCTGAGCACTATATTGGCTTATACACGCCCAGTGAACTATAGGAATATAATTGTGTGAATCTATTGATCAGAAGGAACACTTGTAGAATAAAAGGGAATAAAAGATTACAATCAGTTATTAAAAATGATAAAAGGCTAAAATATGGCAAATTCAAGGGAACAAAGATCATTCCATTACAATATAGACCTACTTTTCCTAACAAAAAATATTTCTACTTTTGTGCACTACTTCTTTTCAATCCTTTTGTGCAAACTTTCCTGTAAGAGCTGCCTATCTCAGCTGTTTCCAGTTCTCCTCCGGTCCTCTTGTGGAACCATTCCAGTCTGTCTTTTGCTCCCACCAGCACCAAGACTGTTCTCATCCTTGCCACCACTGGCCTCAGATATGCCAGCAGCCTGCACTCTGCCACTCCTCCTCCTCCTGCCTGGGTACCTATCATCCAGGACTGCATCTCTTGCTCTTAGTTTCCTCTAATTCCTCCCTGAAGAGCCTGGACTCAGTCCTTGATCTACTCCTGTCCACTATCCCATAGAGACCTCCCTAGCTGTGAGTATAATGCTCCCTCCACCTTAGTTTCCAGTTCAGTCTTCAGCCCTGACCTGCTGCCTGATGACCAGACATACACTGCTAATTATTATCCTCCTTAATGTCTCAACCTGGAGGCCTAGAGCACATTTCCAGAACAGAACATCTGATCTCCTGTAAAGTCTTTTTGCTAGCCTTCTCATGCATTCTTGCATCTGCTCAGACTGAGGGCCTGAAACTCCCGTATGGACCCCTTGTTCATCATGCTCATTCTTTCAGGATGCTGCCACTGCTTCCATTTGTATCTAGAATCTGATGCCTCCTCCTCATACTCCCCCTTGTTTCCACAACTTTCTTAACAGTCTCCTAATCTATCTACCTGCCCTCTACATTTTATTATTAACATTCTGGTTGACCCTTTAAAAACTCAAGCATATTCATATCACTTCCTCAAGCAAGAAGTGACTCTTCATCCCATAGTGGAAGTGAGAGATCTCCACTGGACTCCACAGCCCTCATTCTCCCATCCTACTTGCCCTCCCATCGCCCCCTTCCCTCATTCTATCTCAGCAACACTGACCTCTGCACTGTCGCAGAGACATGCCAATCATACTTCTGCATCCTTCTACCTCAGGGTCTTACTCTTGCTTCCCCTCTGCCTAAATGTTCTTCCTTCCTTAGCTATCTCCCTGGTTTCTTCCCTCTCCTCTGCCTAAGATTGGTCAAATGCCACCTTCTCAAAAGAGTTTTATCTTGAACTAAATTTCCAACCTAACCATATATTCCCCCAATTCCTCTCCCTTCTTAATTTCTACCACATTATCTCTGACATTCTTCATTTTTGTTGTATAGATAAGTTTATTGGCCATTGTTTTTGCCAACCCCCCACAGCCTGAGTAGAACCTCTACATGTTTAAGGATTCTATTTTTTTAATTCCTTGTCTGTCTCAGAACACATAATAAGTGGCATACAGTGCTTATCCAATAAATATATATTGAATGAATGAATATGTTTCTATACGACCTTGGAGAAAAGGGGACAAGATAGCAAGGAAACACATTTAGTTTGTGGTGAGCTGATAAGGCAGTTGATGGATCCTAAGGCTGGGAAACACATACATCTAGATCAGTTATTTCCTGATATTTTGATCATGTGTGTAAAGAACAGATATTCAAAGGAGCAAGGTAGTATGTTCTGAACAAGCTCCATTTGAGATAAAGGTATAGAGGATTTCATTGAAGTCCAAAGAGATGGAATATGTTAATACTGAGACTCTGAGGAGGTAGTGGGAGAAGCACACAGCAATATTTCTCTTATTTATCTCAGCCCTAGTCTTCGTAAGTGACAATCTGTGTGGTGCACGCTCATGTCACCTTATGTCTCCATTCACTGGCAACTCCACCTGGGAAAGCCATGTGTGGGACTTTCTCTTGGTAACCTGTTTGGGAACAGAGAGACTATAGGTACTTGGTATTCCAGCATTGTACCCAGCCATGGACTAAGAAAGGACAGAGTCAACAAGGCCCTTCTCAACAGCTGTGTGCTCACAGAATTAGTCTAACACTCCAGCAATCACCACAGAAGAGAGCTCTAGAAATGCTCTTCCCACTGTGTGAAGAGATCTAATATTTGGTAGCTAAATATTAATTAGTATTAAGTATTAAGAATAAAATTAAAAATATAGAAACTATCAAAATAAACGTGGGGAAATACTAAGTCTCTGTAAAAAGGCCAAGCCGCCTCTCTTTCTGGCACGAAGTCTTATTCTCATGAATCTCTAAACAATATCTAATTATTGGCAGGGTATATTTTTCCTAGCTTCCCGAACAATCCATTTTTTGTAAAACAAAGGAAACAAGCCTTTTTCTGTCCTTAAAAAAACAAACAAACAAACAAACAAAAAAAAACCAAGAAACTGAGTGTTCTGAAAATTCTCTCTTCGCCCTCCAGAGCCAGTCTCCACTCACACATGTGTTTGCTCTCTGCCCCAGGATGTCCAGCCTGGCTCCCTTGTCCTTTGGCTTTTAGGTGAATGACAGATTAAAGGGTAGCAGGATGAAGAAGGAGGAGTTTCCCCCAGTTCTTTCCCAGTCCATGACTGCTTTCAAGTCCCTGATGCCAAGAGTGCTGTCCCCACCCCCTTCCTTTACTCTTACAGACATAAGGGTCCAGGTGATGGCTCCTCACTGTGGTTCTTCTGGGTGCTTCACCATTTCCTCTTGAGTCCCTCATCCATCTCACCATAGTAAACAGTCTCTCTGCAAAACTCTCCTTTATCAGCTCTCTGAGCATCCTGTCTTGCTCCCTAAACTATGAATGAAGAATTCATGTGCCAATGGAAACAAAACATTCAGAGGAAAATACAGTCCTACAGATCTGGGAGCTCTCCTCCCATGGGGATAGTCAGGATGGTGCAGGGTACTGAGGGAGACGGCCATCTATTCCGAGCCAGGCTGAGGCTGCTCATCCATGTTAGCACTCTGGGCTCTGATACGGCTTCCTTCTTTTTTAAAGGGTGACCCCACTTTGACCTCAAGCTATCTGAAGTATTTTAGGAATGCAGGAAAATGATGCTGGTAAGAATGAAATGGGGTTGCATCCTAAAAACCTCCACCTTCCTTTCATCTCTGAGATGTCATCACAGAAAAGATGCATTTCTTGAATATCAACTTCCAAGGAGAAGATGGAAAATGGAAGATATTGCCAGGATTAACTTCCTGAACAAGTCTGAGGCATTTCCCAGGATGGCAGGTGTCACAATATTAATCCAAATATCAGATTGTGTTAAACGCTTGGAAACTATCAGGTAATTGGCTTTTCCATTCCAGCTGTATAACTGGGTATTCTGTAGACATAGCTCAAGAAAATCACATTCCTAAATCAATAACTTGACTTTCTGTGATCTGCAGATGGGTACGAATGTGAAACCATCATGCTGTGGAGTCCTGAGAGGGTATTGACCAGTGAGCCACAGCCACAGTACCCAAAACCCTAGGCTGCACAGTCACAAGAAGTGACAACTGTTAGTATAATGTCTCTAGGAAAGGGACTTCCTTAAAAGCAGAATTGTCTTAAATTAGATCAGTAATTTCCTTGAGTGATAAATGAGACCAAATTTAAATTTTAGACAGGATAGTACGTTTGTGGCCCCATCTCACTTCAGGTAAGAAAAATAATAAAATTTAAAATGATTTCAAGTTGACATGGCTGAATTTAAGCAGTGAAACTTGCAGCATTTGGGCTAATTTCTCCTGTTCTAACAAAGGGAAGGACAGTCAAGCTGGCTCTCTGATAATCTTTTATAACTTGTCCATCACAGCAAATGATCCAGAGATCTCAAATGGCTGAAATAAAAGGAATAGTAATGGCTTAGGAAAAAAACACTTCTCATTCTGAACTGTTCCAAGGTCACATCACTGTGGCCACCAAACAGATTCCATGCCCAGTGTCTCTGAGCTCTGTGGCAGGATCTCACCATGTGTGACCCTGTTTGCTTGCTTCTCAATGACCTTGCCTGGTAGGCACTCTTCCTGGCTATGACAGTCTAGAAAGTCAATATTATTAACTTAGTAGTTTTTTAAATGCCAATGATGATGTTGATAGTAATACCCTTTGAAAGTCTTTCAAAGCTACAAAAGGTAATTCTTAAAATGAAGCTTGAAGAGAAGAAATGTGCGCAAAAGCCAATTTTTCTGTCTTGGCAGTTGAAGAGTTGGTGTTTCATTTCCCTTGTGGATAAGTGTCTTTTCTAACATCTCTCCGACAGAAGGTTCCACAAATTCTATAAAAGGTAGCCAAGTCCCCTCTAGGTCTCAACCTTCCATATGATCTCCTGATGAACTTGCAGGATCTGAGACTCATGGTAACAGCATCACAGGCAGCAGGCTGAAGACATACTGGCCTCATCGTTCACAGATGTTTGAAAGTGCAGGGAACTCCATGCTAGGTCCACAGGGCCTGATTCTATTGGTTTATGAAGTCTATTTATATTTAAGAATATTCTAAATAAAAAAGACATGACAGACTCTGCCAGAAACAACTCAAGGTTAAAGTTCTGGGTCCTAGGGAAATTCTATATTTTCAGGCTGGTGCATCCCAAAGTTTATGTGTCACAGAGTTCCTTGCACTTCAACCCCAAGGCACATGCACAATTAAACTCTATTCTGAGTCATTCTACTTTAAAAAAAAATCTCTATTTAGCAAATTCCTCCCTGTAGTCCCCAGGAGCCCTCTGGGCCTGTTCTTGTCCCCACCTCCCTTTGCATCCCTGGGCAGCACATCCGCCAGCTTCCTGGGGCTAGCATCTTTCCTAGCCCCTAGAAGTACTTGGGGCCTTGTCCTGCCCCATCTCCCATTGCTTCCCTAGGCAGCACAGCTGCCAGCTTCCTGAGGACAGCATCTTTCCTGGGTAAGTTTGGCCACCCACTGAGCCTTGACTTTCCCAGCCTCATTCACCCTCCCAGCTCCCTGATCCTATTGCTCCTCTTAGACTGGGCAGTGGCCCATTTCTTGTCTTGGCACCCCAGACCCCTTGACTGACCTCTTAGCCCAGAATCCCCATTGCTTCCTGATCCTTTGCATCCAGACCAACCCAATTACTCCCTTTAGTCCTCAGGAGCCCTCAGGGCCTCTTCCCATCCCAACCTTCCTTTGCATAGCTGGCCAGCACAGCCACCAGCTTCCTGGATCCAGCATCATTCCTGGAAGGATCCAGACCTTAGGAGAAAGCTAGAGAACATCTGATCCTCATCCAACTTGGGCCTCTGTGGGAACTGCTGAGCAGAAAGATGAAAGTAATTTGGCCACTCCAATGTAAAATCAAAAGAGAAAACCTGAAGCCTAGACCAACCAGTTTTTCACACCCAACAAGTAAACCACAAAGGCACATAAAGTTTACAAAAAGAAGCAGACCTAAACTCAACGAAGGAAGGCACAAGTCTCACACAAGAATCGGAAACTACAAAAGAAATACACATGTCAAACTCACAGAGAAAAAATAACATGAAAAACCAAAATAATATATCCCCACCACATACCAACAGTCCTGTAGTGGAGTACAATGAGAACCCCCAAGAAATAAGACAGGACACAGAGCTCAAAAGAACAATTATAAACATGACAAAAGAATTCAGTGAATTTAAAGAACACACAAAAAAATCAAAGAACTGAAGGAAGATAGGGATAAGCTTCTGAATGAATTCAGAAAAGAGAAATACTGAAGAATACTTAGGCTAAAATGAAGAAGGAAGTGAAACAGTAAGCCAATTAGAAACAACAGGAGAAAGCCTCACCAATAGGTCTCATCAAGACTGGAAGATAAAGTAAACAAATTAGACCACTCAAGCAAAGATTATGAAAAATTAAAGAAAACACAAGAATGGAGTTTGCAAGAATTGTGTGACACCATAAAAAGATCAAACGTATGAATCATAGGCATAGAGGAAGGAGAAGAATCTCAGGATGATGGTATGGACCAGATCTTCAACAGGATTGTAGAAGAAAATTTCCCAAAATTAAAGAAAGACATGCCAATACAAATACAAGAAGCATATAGAACACCAAATAGAAAGGACCAGAAAAGAAATTCTCCATGGCACATCATGGTGAAAACACTAAATGGACAGAACAAAGAGAGAACACTGAAAGCTGCAAAAGAAAAACAAGTCACATACAAAGGAAAACCCATCAGAATCACAGCCAACTTTTCAGTGCAAACTCTGAAAGCCAGAAGAGCCTGGACCAAAGTATTCCCAGTTCTAAATGACCACAGATGCCAACCCAGATTACTTTACCCAGCCAAAATGTCTATTTCAGTAGAAGGGGAAAGAAAAATCTTCCATGACATAAATAGGCTGAAAGAATTCATGTGCACAAAACCAGCCTTTAGAGAGTACTTGAAGCAATAAGAATTGAAGAAAGGCACGACTACACCCAAGAGGTTACAAAAAGAAACTTAATGAAGGTATAACTATGGAAACACACAGCTACACCAAGAATGTGAACAGAAATAAAAATGACAGCAATCAATACACATTTTTCATTAATAACTTTAACTATCAATGTACTGAATTCCCCAGTCAAAAGACACAGACTAGTTGAATGGATTAAGAAACAAAACCCAACTTTTTGTTGTCTGTAAGAAACTCATATCACTTTCAAGGACGGGCACTACCTTAAGGTGAAAGGATGGCAAAAAATATACCAAGCGAATGGTACTAAGAAAAAAACAGGCATTGCAATTCTAATATCTGTCAGAATAGACTTTAAATTAAAACCAATCAGAAGAGATAAAGAGGGCCACTTCATTCTGATCAAAGGAATAATTCACCAAGAAGATATTACAATCAGGAACATATATTCACCAAACTCTGGTGCACTCAACTTCATAAAAACACTACTGCAGGATTTTAAGACCCAGATTAATCCCAACTCATTAATAGTAGGGGATTTCCATACCCCATTGTCTCCATTATATAGGTCAACAGGACAGAGAATTAACAGAGAGACATCTGAATTAAACAATACCATACATTGAATGGGCCTAACAGACATCTACCAAATATTTCACCCAGGCACCAAAGAATATGCTTTCTATTCAGCACCCCATGGAACTTTCCCCAAAATTGTCCATATAATGGGGCACAAAACAAACCTCAACAAATATTAAAAGATTAAAATAATTCCATGGACTCTATCAGACCACAATGCAATAAAGCTTAAAATCAACACTGGAAGAAACCCTAATAACTACATGAACAGGTGGAGAATAAAAGTATTCCTGGAACTAAATGGAAAGGACAATACAACACAACAAAACCTCTGGGACACATTGAAAGCAGTCCTTAGAGGGAAGTTTATAGCTCTACATGCTACATTAAAAAATTAGAAAGAACATAAATATATGACTTAACATTGCAACTCAAGACACTTGAAAAGCAACAGCAAATGAAACCCAAACCCAGCAGACAAGAAGAAACAACAAAAATCAGAGCAGAAATTAAAGAAATAGAAACAAAGAAAACAATACAAAGAATCAACGAATCCAAGAGCTGGCTCTTTGAAAAGATAACCAAGATTGACAGACCGTTAGCCCAGTTAACCAAAAGAGAGAAAGAGCACCTCCAAATCAACAAAATCAGAGATGCAAGGGGAACCATCACAACAGACACCAAAAAGATCCAGAACATTATAAAGGAATACTTTAAAAACATATACACTACTAAATTTGAAAACCTAAAAGAAATGGACAGGTATCTAAAAGCATGGGAACTACCAAAACTAAACCAAGAAGAGATCAACAGCTTAAAGAGATCATAATGAACGAGGAAATTGAAACAGCAATACAAAACCTCCCAGCCAAACAAAAGCCCAGGAGCAGATGGATTTAGAGCACAATTCTACCAGATGTTTAAAGAAGATCTACCTCTAATACTACTTAATTTATTCAAAAAGATAGAAATGGAGGAAGAACTTCCAAATTCCTTCTATGAAGCCAACATCACTCTAAATACCAAAGCCAGGTAAAGATAGAGCCAAAAAAAAAATTAAAACCACAGACCCATATCCTTACTTTGAACACAGATGCAAAAATTCTCTACAAAATACTTGGAAATGGTATACAGACACACATTAAAAAGATCATCCAGCATGATCAAGTTGGCTTTATCCTAAGATGCAAGGATGGTTCAATATACAAAAGTCAGTAAATATCATAAATCATATTAAATGGACTCAAAGACAAGAACCACATGGTCATCTCAATAGATACAGAGTAGGCCTTTGACAAAATTCAACATACACTTATGTTCAAAGTCTAGAGGGAACTGGACTGGAGGGAACAGACCTCAACATAATTAAAGCCATATACAACAAACCCACAGCCAACATCATTCTAAATGGAGAAAAACTGGAAGCATCCCCATTGAAATCAGGAACCGGACAAGGCTGCCCACTATCTCCATTCCTTTTTAACATAGTGCTTGAAACTCCTGCAAAAGCAAAAAGATAAGAGAAGGAAATTAAAGGAGTAGTAATTGGATAAAGAGATCAAATTATCCTTTTTTGCAGATGATATGACATTATATCTAAGAGATGCCAAATATTCCACCAGAAAACTCCTAAAAATGATTAACACTTTCAGTGAAGTGGCAGGTTACAAAATTAATCTACCAAAATCCATAGCCTTTCTAAATACCAGTAATAAGCAATCAGAGAAAGAGTACATGGAAATACTCCCTTTCACAATAGCTGCAAAAATAAAATAAAATATCTCAGAATAAACCTGACCAAAGATATTAAAGACCTCTACAATGAAAATTTTAAATCTTTAAAGAAAGAGATTGAGAAAGATATCAGAAGATGGAAGGACCCCCTCATGCTTATGGATTAGAAGAATTAATATTGTGAAAATGACCATCCTACCAAAAAACATTTATAGATTCAATGCAAGCCAATCAAAATCCCCATGACATTCTTCACAGAATTGGAAAAAAAATCCTAAGATTCATATGGAAGTACAAAAGACCTCAGATAGCCAAAGCAACCCTGTGCACTAAGAGCAATGCTGGGGGGGGGGATTACTATACCAGATTTTAAACTGCATTACCAAGCCACAGTCATAAAAACAACATGCTACTGGCACAAAACTAGACCCATAGATAGACCATTGGAACAAAACTGAAGACCCAAATATGCGTACATGCAATTTCAGCCACCTGATATTTGACAAAGGGGCCAAGAACATTCACTGGAGGAAAGACAGCATGTTCAGCAAATGGTGCTGGCAAAACTGGATCTCCACCTGTAGAAGAATACAAGAAAACATTGGCAGCAACTTATAAGATATAGGTGTAGAAAAGGATTTTCTAAATCAGATAGAAGTTGCTCAGGAATTAAGGTCAGCAATCAACAAATGGGACTTCATTGAACTAAAAAGCTTCTGCACATCAAAGGAGGCAACCAGGGAAGCGAACAGAAAACCCCCAGAATGGGAGAAAATTTTCACTAGTGACACATCTGACAGAGGTTTATTATCCAGAATATATAATGAACTAAAAAACAATAGAATCAAGAAAAGAAGTAATCAAATTAAAAGATGGGCCAAGGAGCTGAACAGAGAGTTCTCAAAAGAAGAAATAAAGATGGGTAAAAAGCATTTTAAAAAGTGTTCAACATCATTAGTAATTAGGAAAACGCAAATCAAAACCACTTTAAGATTTCATCTTACCCCAGTCAGACTGGCTAAGATCAAGAAAACTGATGATAGCAAATGTTGGAAAGGATGTGGGGAAAGGGGAATCCTCATCCACTGCTGGTGGGGCTGCAAACTTGTTCAACCCCTATGGAAAGCGGCATGGAGAACTCTTAAAAAACTAAAAATGAACCTACCATTTGCCCGTTATACCACTCCTTGGCATATACCCAAAGAACTCATCCTATTGCAGAGACACTTGTACATCCATGTTTGCTGCTGTTCTTTTCACAATAGCTAAGAGATGAAAGCAAACTACATGTTCTTCAGCTGACAGATAATGAAAATGTGGTTCATTTATACAATAAAAATTTACTCAGCAGTAAAGAAAGATGAAATCATGAAATTTGCAGGTAAATGGATGGAACTAGAAACTGTTATACTAAGTGAAGTAACACAGACATATGTTTCCCTCATATGTAGATCCTAGCACCAAATCCTGATAAGTGAGTATGTATCCAGACATAACTACAGGAACCAGGACAATGAAAAGGAACCAGGGAGGTAAAGGAAAAGAAAGAATCTGAAAGAGGAGAGCAGTAGGAAACAGGTGTTAATAAGGGAGATATGGATAAATATGGGGTTATTTTAAGGGGGGAGGGAAGGTTATATAAGAAACATTGGGGATAAAGGGAAAGAAGCAGCTCATGAGAGGTGGGACCATAGGAGAAGGGTATTATTAAGGGAGAAATTGGGAAAATTGGGGCACTTTAAATGGAGAAAACATGGTGGAAGGGTTAGACCATGTGAGAGATAAATAATGCCTAACTAGTTTTAAAGAAAACCAGAGGGAATCATATTAATTGAATATTATTGACAAATTATACATATAACTAGCTCAAGGAACATAATATATGTCTAGGCAAGGTTTATCTGAGTACCTTTGCTCTTTGCCCAAGCTTTATCTACATAGCACATGGTAATTAAAAGTACCACACTGGTAGAACTAACTTTCTTGGATGTATAACAGACATATTTGAGGCCTGTACTAACTTGGTCAGAGGGACATGAAGGACAGTTTTTGCTTTTTGCCCTCCAAGGTTGACTAAGTTCCAGGGGACTACAGCATCTCTAAAAATATCCTGTAACTGTTGTGAGTCAGGTGACTCTTGATAAAGGAGGCCATGGAGACCCCACCAAATGGACTTGAACCAGTGTCCAGTCTATAAAGAGGAGGGTCAACACAGAGGAAACATTTCCTCTGCGCTTCCAAGTGAAGCCAGCCACTTCCAAGTGAAGCAGGACCTTTGACTTATCTTCATATAGATAGAACTGGTAGAGGAAAGGAACCAGGGGCTCCTCCCAAGCCCATGTGACCACTGAGGAACAGGCCCTCAAACGGCCTTAAGAGTAAAAATAAAATGGTTTATCTGGGCCAACTTTATGGTCTTAAACACCCAAAAGATTCAAGTGATCAATATGATTTGTTAAGAGTCCATGTGTATAGCTAAAGGCTACATAACAAGAAACAATGCCAGACAGGAAATACCTTCCTTTGAGTTGTTGGCCAGGGTAGCCCAAGAGACTCCCAGACAGTAACCTAGTATAGGACTGGGAAAATGAACAGCAGATCCCAATCTTATCTAAAGGAATATTGGCAACTGATTGCTGCTAGATGAGGAAGAGCTGATCTTCCTAAAACAAGGAACTCTAGATCTGACTAGATTCAGTGGATGGACAAGCATGAGGAATGGCTGGGGGTGCCGACAACGCAGTGGACAGTAACAGGGATGAAAGAGTATATGGGCTCCAGTAGGGGGAGGGGCGCTATGGGAGGGTGCCATCTGGGATGTGGGTCTATATAGATGAATAAGATTGTTTGGGATGTTCTGTATGAAATACACACACACACACAAAATCAACAAATTAAAACAATGAGTTATATTTGAGGAAAAAGTATAAACTTTGCTTCCTGTTAATTAGAGGTAAAAAAATTACCATTGGATCCAAATGCATTATATGAATGTATGAATATTAAAATAGTCCAAGTCTGAACTGTGGATGGCATCTCCTGATTGTGCCCAGTAGACACAGGTATTAGGAACAATGATACTCAGTTGTGCCAATAAAAATTGCTGTATTCTAGGTAGATTTCACAGTACTGGCAAGTATAGCTACTGCAAAGAATTCCAGACCACTGAAAGTCAAAAATACCCCATTAAGGACTGGAGGGATGGCTCAGTGATTAAAAGCACTGGATGCTCTTGGACCCATGTTCAGTCTCTGGCATTGCACAACATGATGCACTTACACACTTGCAGGCATAACAACTAACTCATATAAATAAAATAAAAATAAATTAAAATAAAAAAATACCTCATTGAGAAGGGGCAGGATGGGGTAACTGGGACATCTACTCAGAATATGCCATCTTGATAGACTAGGTTAACATGAGCCAAACTGAGACAATTTGATCTCAGAAAGAACAATGGTGATAATGGATTGTTAAGGAAAAGAGGAAAGGAAAAAGAAAGTCTCCATGAATCTTCAGCCACACTAAAGGGGGGAAGTTTAGTAGAGAATACCAGCTAATGCAGGATTGGCTGAAAAGGAAAATCACTGTTACAAACATTGATTTAATAACTGATATAGGAGAGGATGACCTGTAAGTCACAGGATGAAAGTTCATTGGGAAGCAGGGTAGTCATACATAGCAATATAGCCATTCTGTAAATGGACCCTAATCAAGTGATCGAGCTGACAGGAGATTGTAACTACATGTATCTCTTGATGGGGCATACTGGGAAGGATGCCCCACCACTAATGCAGAATTCCTGCCAAAAACCAGTCAATCTCCAGATAATCAGAGAGAGACCATGAGAGAGTCAGAGCTTGGAATCCTACCCATCAACAGGCCTGGACTTGCCAAACAGCAGTGAGGAGAAAGGAGAAACACAGAAGGCTGTTTGAAAATGCAATGAAGCACTGTGGAAGCTATGATAAGATTCTGCTTGAAAGCATGATTATGAAATACTTTGGGGGACAATTGAGTGAAATATGAATAGAGGCATATATTAGATATCATTGACATGAGTTTTGACCACAAAATATAATTATGTTTATTTAACACATTGGGAACTTCCTCTTGGCATATGTTAACTATTATAAACACATATAAACACATCCCATCTCTTATAATCCTAAGGAATAAAGATCATTTTAGATCATTTTATTGATTTCCTGGTTATTCACAGCCCAGAGGTAAAAGTCACTTTTAATTTTCTAAGATTTTCTTAAGATTGGAGTCATGTAAAATAAGCTTCTTCTTCAAATATTTTCATTAACTATTTTAATATTCATATTTTCATATAATGCATTTGGATCCAATTCACCCTCTAGTCCCTCCTCTTCAGTTCCTCCACTGTCCCCTCCACCCACTTTTCTTTCCCAACATCACGTGTTCTTCTGTTTTTAAAATTTAATACCTCCCTGAGTCCATTTAGTGCTTTTTATGTGCATGGATGTGACCATCTACTGGAGCATGGATAGCCTCTCAGGGCCTGAATCCCTGAAGTAAAATGACTCTCTTCCAGTAGCCATCAACTACGAAGGGCACCTCAGACAGGGATGGACTTCATGAGCTCCTCCCTGACTCACTCTTGATCTTGATCTTGTGTACACAGTGCCAGATGCTGTGAGTCCAGGTGTGCAGCTGCTATTGTATCGAGCAAATACTGATTCACTACAGACATCCACCCCCTCAGGATAGCCAAAACAATTCTTCAAATTAATTTTCTCTCTTTCACTTCTTTTCTTATTCTTTCTGTCCTTTGTTCCCTTAATTCCAAGGATGGTGCTCAGTGCATGCTAGTGACTTAGCAATCACCCACTCAGTAAGTTAGTCAAGATCTCACCTGCTTTAAACACTCAGGTCTCAATTTGACATAAAACTGATTTTTATTTATAAGCTTTTAAGATAATAATCTCATTTCCTTCATGTGAAAAAGGCATATATCAGTTGTTAGAAATACTCCTAGGGGATCATGCTGAAGTATTTTTATTACTATTTTTAGTTAACACAGAAAAAAACTGGTTTAATTATGACATTTAAAATTAGCTATTTTTTTATTCTTTGATAGTGTAATACATGTATGTAATGGATTTTAGACCTTTTCACCCCCTATTACCCTGTCTCATTTCCCCTCCTCCTCCTGTTAAAACTTTTTCCCAACAAATTCCCTCCAATACTTTCACGTTTTTCACATGTGTGTGACCCACTGATTTTAAATAGGGTTGTGTGAATGAGCACAGGTCAAAGACAATTTATTGAAACATGGGCAACTTATCAGTGTCTATACCACTGCATAAAGTAATACCCCTTCCCACAACCACAGGTAATTATCGACAGTCCCTTTGGGAGGGGTGAGGCCTCATTAGCCCTTCCCCTTTACATGATGAAATGTTGACTGGTCTAGTCTTCTGCAGGTCTTGTGAAGACAGAACTCACAGCTGCAGTGAGTTCATGAGAGCACTGGCCATGTCTTGTCCAGAAGACACTGGTCCCAAGCACTCCTCCACCACCTCTGGCTCTTAGGTTCTTTCTGGTCCCTCTTCCACAATGTTCCCTGAGCTTTGGGGGGAGTTATTTGAATATGTGACCCCTGTATGCTTAAGTATTTGAACACTTGGTCAGGTGGTGATACTGTTGGAGGGTCACAGAACCTTAAGGAGGTGTGGCTTAGCTGGAGGAAGCAAATCCCTGGGGGCGGGTTTGAGAGTTTATAGCCTTGCCCCACTTTCAGTTTACTCTCTCTACTTCCTGTGTGTGCTTGAAGATATGAGTGCTCAGCTTTCTGCTCTGGCACCTCTGCCACCAGCCCTTCCCACCATGGTGGACTCTGATCCCTTTGGAACTGTGAGCCAAATAAACTCTTCCTTCTATAATTTGTCTTGGTTATGGTGTTTTATCACAGTAACAGAAAAGTAACTAATATATATGGATGGGTGATATAGACGTCTCATTTAGGGCTGAGTGCTCTATAGTCTACTAAATCTCTGTGCTTTGACCAGTTGACTCTGTATTAACTACAGTCCATTGAAAATAGTAAGCTTCTTTGATAAAGGCTGAAGATGCACTAATCCATGTATGAGTTTAAAGTAATTGTTATAACATTTTCATGCATGTAAATCATTGTACTTTGTTCATATACTGAGGTGCCTAGAACTAAAGGGTTATGATGTCTACCTGCAATGTATTTTCAAACGATTTTGTCCTCCTTTAGGGTGGTCTGAATCAGAATGTCTCCCATAGGCTCCAAGTACTCGGACATTTTATCCCCAGTTGGTGGTGCTCTCCTCTGGCCACTTTCTGCCACTATGCCTCCCTGCCATGATGGACTCTAATACCTCTTGAACCATAAGCTAAATAAACTCTTCCTTCCATAAAGTGGTTTGGTTAGTGTTTTATCACAGCAATAGAAAAATAGCTAATTACCCTCAAACCCAAACTATATATATATATATGCATATTTATATACACATAATATACATATATGCATGTATAAAATGCAAATGCATGCATCCTTATACATATGTTTATACAGTAATAATACGTACATATGGTATAATGTAACACTCATATATATATAACACATAATATGTACACAGACAGATCAAGCAAATGCAACAACCCCCTGTATAAGATGTTGACACAGAGCCAGAAATACACTACATAAAAAGGTCAGCCTACTCTAGGAAGAATGTCCATAGCAAAAATCAAGCAAAGGACAACATCTGTCCCAGAAAAATGAGCAGATGTTCAAACTCCAGAACTCCAGAACAGTGACTCAGCAATAATATCTTAAACGAGGTGGAAATAATCTTTTAAGTTCCACTCAGGCATCCCCTCATGTTAATTTCATAACTAGACCTTTATGATGTTGGTAAATTACTGTATTTGGATGGAAACAAAAACACATGCACACCACTTCTCTAAAAGACAAAGCTTGGCCCGGTCTGCACCCAAAAGAAAACAAAGCCACAAAACGGCTGCCACACAGGAACACAGTGCACCGGGGCTTCTTCGGCCCAGCTTTTATTTAAGCACATTTGGCTTCAGGGTGCAGACTTGACATCCAATACATTTAAACGAAAGTAATTACAGGTGAGCAAGCTGCATGGGCCCAGCTCTTCCAATCTGTGCTGCAGCTGTCCAAAAGAGAGGCTGGTTCAGAACTCTCCTGACAGTTTGTGAAAACTCTGGCAATATCACCCTAGTGTAGGAAGGAGGTGCTGATCTCCAGATATGAGTAACCCATAACCCTGTAGTCAATGGGGCACGGGCCAGCCTATATACCCCAGAATTTGCCAACTGTTCAAATACTAACCTATTCTGTACTATTTGGAAAACTGTTGTCCTACAAACCCCTCTAGCACCTCCTTCTGTGCTTCTAGGCCCTACAGTACCACTCCATCACTACGTCCCCATGACTGCCCCAAGATCTTGCTCCATTCAACCTGGTACATTTCCAACTTGCCAATGCTTGTTCTGTTGTTGCTGGATATTTGAAACAGCACTCTGCCTTCCAGACTCCTGTTCTTCCAGGGCAAGGGGGCTATTTTATTTATCTTTGTGTCCCTACATGTCTCCCAGAGTCACACATGTAGGAAATACCAGCAAAGTACCTCCAACAATATCTACCAAGGAATGAGAGGAGTCTATGCTGAGGCAGGGCTGTCTGCATGAGTGGGAATAAGTGCAGGAACTGACAAGGTAGGGCTCAAACTGCATCACCTTTGAGCCACACCCAAGTTTCAAGGGCAGAACCTTGTAACATTTTCTGTTAGAAAATGCTTAGGAATACTTGTGTGTGGTGTGTGTGTGTGTGTGTGTGTGTGTGTGCGCATGCGCACATGCGTGCGCGTATGTGGAGGCCAGAGATTAAAACTGGGATTCTTCTTCAATCTCTTTCCTTATTTATTCATTCATTCAATCATTCATTCATTCTACTGAACCTGGACCTCACAGATTAACTAGACTGGCTTACCAGCAATCTTCAGAGATCATTCTGTTCCTGGCTCCCTGGTCCTGGGGTTATGGTCACATGCCACAGCACCTAGCTTTTTATGTCAATGCTGGAGATCTGAACTCAGGTCTTCATGTTTGGGAGGCAAGCATTTTATTGACTAAGTGTATTAGTCAGGGTTCTCTAAAGAAACAGAACCAGTAGAATGAATATATATATATATATATATGGATTTATCAGATTAGCTCACAGGATAAAGTCCAAGTAGTCCAACAATGGCTGCACCACACTGGAGGGACTGAGAATCCGTAGTCACTCAGTCCACGAGTCTGGATATCTCAGTGGTCCCAATCTGGTGCTGAAGGTCTGATGAATTCCAGAAATCGGCTAGCCTTCAGTCTACAGCAGCAAAACGAATTCACCAGTGAGAGAGAAGACAAGCAGCAAAAAGCAAGCACTCTCTGCCATGGCCTTTTACAAAACAGGCTGCCATCAGAAGGTAACACCCACATTTTGGGTGTGTCTTCCAGCTTCAGATGATCCAATCAAGATCTCTCTCATTTCAGTTAATCCCAGATCCAGTCAAGTTGATACCCAGGATTAGCTATCACACTAAGCCATCTCCCCAGACCCAGGAGACATGTTTAAAAGAGAAAACACATTTATGGAGCAAAATATTAAGCCTGCCCCATCTTGACTGGTGTCTCCCATGACATGTTATTGGGATAGAACATGGTTCTAGATGTTCATTTTGGTTTTTTATTTCTACTTTCTCAATGAAGGCTGAGTCTCACCTTCTAAACTAATTATAATGTCTAGGGAGGGAAGCAACAGTATGAAACAAATATTTCAACAAATTAAAAGTAGGTGATCTGACACAGGGTATGAGGCAGTTCTTATATCCCTAAGTCAGGTCCCTTCTCTAAATGCCCTCTGAGTTCTGAACAACGCTGGAAAGGTGGAAAGAGCTTCATGGAATGTAGAATGAAAGCTTCTGTATCAAACAAAGAACAGGATCAACCATTTGGACCGAGGCAGCCAACTGCATGAAACTAGACAGAATACTTCTCTCCCCTTGTAGGCTCTGGAGCATGACTGGCCCAGCTGCCAGCCTGTCTCTCAGCCATGAGGGGCATCCCTGCATTCTTGTACTCTTCTCTCACCACAGTTATCAGGCTGTTGTGCATAGCAGTGACCCCAATCCATGCACATATCCTTCCACCTGGGGGACCCACAAGAGACCAGAACCACCTGAGGAAGCTGGGGGCTCCAAATGTAGAGAGGCTCATACACTGACTCCTGCTACAGAGTCTTCCAGGCCTCTGGGAACTTGGTCATATGCACTTACAGCAATGGTGACAGCATGCATAAGACCCATGCAAATTCCATCAGACAAAAACCCAACACAGAACTGTGGGGCATCAGGCCCCAACCTTAGTGTCAGAACTATTGGCAGCTGATTACTAGTGGATGAGAAAGAGCCAATCTTCTTTAAGGGAGTGACTCTAGATAGGTTTACTAGAGTCCAGTGGATGAACTTGCACCAAGGGACATTTGGGTACACAAACTCGACTGGATAGGCTTTAACATATATGACAGAATGCATGAAATCCAGTGGAGAGGGTTATGGAGGGGTGTGGATGGGTGAGGGAGTATAAATCTGATTAAGACCTATAAAATGAAATGCACAAAAATTCAGTGAAATACACATTGAGGAAAATAGATGCATTGGAAAACACTTTTTGAGAATTTCATACATGAGCACTGTATTTGCTTCATTTTCACCCCTCCCTCTCCCCCTCCTACTCTTCCCATACCCCTCCACTCCCTCTCAATTCCATGGCCTCTTCTTTATTATTATAAATAATACACACACAGACAGATTATTCACACATGCTAGATAGGTAGGTAGGTACATGAATGGATGAGTGGATGGATGGATGGATGGATGGATGGATGGATGGATGGATGGATGGACAGACAGATACTGCAGCTTGGTGGGGGGCTTCCAGTGGTTCTCCAGGCATTGGCCTTGCTCTAATTATCTCTGTTCATCACATCTAATTATTTCTGCCCTCACCTACCTGTAAAGACAATGCAATTGAATGTCTTGGCTTCAGATCCCATCGAACAGACCCTGAGACAGACATTTAGTGCAAGTAAATTAGCTGAAGGATGGAGAGGGGCAGAAGGAGTTGAGATGGGGAAAAATGGTAGGTGAATAGGTATTATCTAGCAGTGAGCACCATAAGAAACTGGAACTTAATTCTACTAAGCAACTGTAATGGATGGTGTAGACTCATACCTGAGACTTCCCACCCGAGGATGAGGGGGCCACTGAATGAAGGCTGTCCCAGGGGCTGCCATGGCAAAGCAGGGAGACAAGTGGACTCTGGCTTCCAGAAATAGCCTTTTAATACAGGAAAACAGGTGAGGGTAGCTGGCATCTGGCCAGAAGTGGCATCTGGCAGTGAAGGGGTAAGAATAAGGAACCACAGGCAGGGCATGGGCAGTGCCTACTGCCTGAAAGACCTGGAGCGCAGCCGTTACTGAACCAGCAGTCAGTATGCAGTAGATTATCTTTTAAGCAAAAAGCATTGTATTTCTTCTAGAAAGGTGTCCTGCAAGCACGTGGCATACCCATTTAAGAAAAAAAGTAGCTGAATTTCCCTGGTAAGAAGGAGGTGACTGGTAGAGAACCAGACACCTCCCAAAGTAGTTTGGGCCTGTCTATAGCAGCTTAAGGGAGGAAGAATAGGCATCTTTCTTGTAGGCTCAGGACATGTGAGTGGAGATCCAAATCTGTCTGACCATTTGTGAAGGAGGGAGGTGGGAAGGCTGATTCATAGGCCACGCCGTGGCTGCAGTGTCTTGGGTGCTCTTTCTCCTTTGCTTTTCTTTCTCTGAATACAGCAGGTCACCAGGGAGCCATCATTGGAAGTAGGTTGGAAAGGAAAGCATCATTTATTAGCAGAAGAGAAACAGAAACAAGAGGATTCTAACACTCATGAATAAGTGCATCTGCCCAGTAACACTCCTGGAAATCAAGGAGACTGATTTTAAAAAGTCGCAAAGACAACTCATGCATAAATAATGTAAAGAGATTTAGGAACAGTAAAGTCTGCCTCCTCAGCAAAGACTTCAGCATCCTTTCTCCTTTCCATATGGTCACCTCAGTGTAGATGACCCTCCCCATCCTGTGACCACTCTGGCCTCTACCTCCCCTCTTCTATCTAGAGGGACTCAGGATGACTTAGCTTCTGGTTGATTTCCAACTCTCCTGTTCAGAACTTAATCCCAGAATTTTTGAACTGCTAGACATTCTCAAAATTGGATTTTTCCATTTGACTGATTTATGAGCCATAGCTCAAATTAAACAGGGGACCCTGGTCCTGTTAAATGGGCTATTGGGCTTGCTCCTGTGAGATGTAGGTACTGATGTTTTACGGCCCGGTGCCCTAAGGTGGCTATAGGTCAGTTCCCTTCCTCTCCTTTTCTATGTTAATCCTAGGAACCTTCTTATGTTCTCTGTGGCTTCTAAGTCTTTATTGCTCTCTCCAGCAAGCACATGGGGACTATGATTTCAACTTCCTCAGCACATCCTTTACAATGGTGCTTTTTTGTGGGTGAATAACTGAACCGGTTATAGTACTCAGCCTCCAGCAGGGTGACAGCTTTCCTACCCCCAGAGCCATACAGAGAGATCAGATTAGCTACACAGAGATCATAACAGTCACCAGCTTCGATGTTCTTGGGAGCGTACAAGAAACACAGAGCCCGACTCTATGACATCACCATGACTACAGTCACATCAGCATTTTGCAGGAAGTGAGCATGGCCCCATAGTTTAAGGGCTCTGTCTTCAGAAATAACTACACTCTGTGTAGGGTTCCAGCATAACTATGGTTTCTCTCCAGACTTTGCCATCCCTATTTGGTGCTTAGTGAAAAATCCTTCGACTGTATACTTAAGTGGGTATCTGAGACTGCAGTCCTGTGCCTGGGTCCTGAGATAATCGCGCCCCAGAAAACCCACTATGGGGCACAGCAGTCTGCAACCAGCACACAGTCCCTTTCCCATTTCCATTTCAATGCTTCCAATTTGGCAGAAAACAGCAAACAGCTGTCTGTTAGGGAAGTCACTGACCCATCATACATATCAACTGACATATCACCTTAAGAACAGGTGTGAGTGCAGGGGTAAGTAGGTCTGAGGACAGCAACACAAAGGGCCCTGTCTTTGCAAAAGCAACAAAACAAAGCAGATGACCTCCCAGAGCTGGAACAGAAGGATGGGTGTCCAGAAGTACTGACCTGACAGCTATTCTGCTGGCTTTTGGTAACCTGTAAGACCAAAGCAAACTTCACTCTCAGCACTTTATTATGAGAGGGCCCTCACCAGAATGTCAAAACATGTAGTCAGTGTTTGCAGATGACAGGGTGTGATACTGCAGTTCAGTGTGATGCAGACATCACGTGTAAACCCCACATCTGACTACATCAGGCCTCCTGCCCGCAATGGATAACCCGTGTCCAGACACATCATCAAGCCAAGGCTGATAGACACCAAGGTGTGTTATGACAAGCCTTTTCTGACTCCTCCTCTGGAAGACTATGAGGCTGGGCAGCACGTTGATGAGGCAGGGATTCTAGGTTGCCTGCATAGCCAAGAACCTTCCCTTCTACCTAGAGGCAAGAAAAGCCTCACTTCTGAGTAAGATCGCTCAAGGGTCCCAAACACCAGGAAAGGCTTTAGAATAGCCAGGAAAGGTTTTAGAATAGGAACAGGCACCTTTAACCCAACCACACTTTTAATCCAGCCTTCCCCAAAAAAATATTGACCCAGAGAACGATGTGAGTCTGCAAGTCACAGAACTTACGGAAAAAACACAGACAGACTTGGAGACTGAGACTTCAGAAGGCAAAGCTTTTATTGCCCAGCAGTAAGGAGCACCCAGGTGCTATACCTATGAATTGAATAGGTGACCATGGTGGTCAGCCTGACCTATCAGGGAATGTTTACCCAATGTGTTCCCACACCCTAGTACCTAAAAGTCTGTGGTTCAGCCTATTTATGTGCCATTATTGCCCCTTAGCCTCTGTGTGGAAACAAATCACCCCTGACAGGGGGAGGTGGAATAGCACAGCAAGTTTCAAAAGTCCCAGAGGGGCTGAGCTTGTCAGCGTGGTGCTTTCCTGGTACTGGCTAGAAAAGGAAAGAAGAGGTTCAAGGAGAAGCTTGTGTCATCATAACCCATAGAGCCTCTTCTGGAACTAGAGGCTATTATCTGTCCATCTGAGATCAGGAGCAAGGCACTGAAGCCACAGTAGACTTCCCGTTTCAGAATCTTAGTTAAATCTCAAAATCAGTCTTGTTAAACCAACAAGAAAAGAAAGACTGAGGACAGACAAGTTCAGGCCTTTCAGTGAGGATGGTTCCTGGACTTGCGTAGGCTCCTTGGCCCTTGCTTTTCACTGTCACTTGGGTACAGAGCCCCAGGCAAGTGGGAGTAACCATCCGCCTTACCTACTGCCCTCCTTAGAGGCTCTTCTTCAATTCTGCTTCTGAGAGGATTATCAGCATTCAGAATACTCTGTCCCACTGTGCCTCCCTTTTGTACGAAGAAGGGTTATAAAAAGCTGAAAAGGAGGACTGACAACGAAGGGAAGCAATTCTGTGTCTCATCTTCCAGGTTCTGACTGCTGTCTGTACAAACCACAGTAAATATAGTGAACAGAGTGACCCACATATGGATGTGAGCTATGAGACCAGGGAACTAGAGAGGCCAGGCCATGCTGGTGGTCAGCACTGACCATCAATATCCATACTGCCACTGTAGGTGGCCAGTGGAGCTCTGAGCAGCTGAAGGAACACATGGCAACTCCCAAAGTCCCCTCAAGACAGTAAATAAAGCTCATAGCTCAGAGACCTTCCCCACTACTATCAACACAAAGTCTGGACAGATGTACAGAAACCAAACTGAACAAAAAACAACAAGAACACAGGCGATCAGGAGCAGACATTTAGTAAATGTATACTACACCTCTCTGGTGTGCATACTGAGGAATGAATAAAAGAGGTCAGAAATCCT
Organism: Nannospalax galili; assembly: GCF_000622305.1. Classification (NCBI taxonomy): domain Eukaryota; kingdom Metazoa; phylum Chordata; class Mammalia; order Rodentia; family Spalacidae; genus Nannospalax; species Nannospalax galili. The sequence goes on from NW_008329677.1 coordinate 2,885,575, forward strand.
ACCCTTTCAGAATCCTGTTCATTGTGTGGCTTGTTTTCTTGTGCAGCACAGGTGGAGGAGGTAAAGTGTAAGTGTAGGAAGATTGTGTGCATGTGTGTGTACGTGTGTCTCTGTGTGCATGCATGCACACACGTGGGGTTGCACTCGCTCCTGCAAGCACTTGCAGAAGCCAGAGGTTGACACTGAGACCATTCTTCATGTTACCTTTTTGAAACAAAGTCTCTTTTTGAGCCCAAAGTTTACCATTTCAGCTAGGCTGGCTGGCCAGTGAGTCCCAGGGATCCACCTGTTACCAACACCCAGTGCTAGAAATCCAGGCATGCACTGCTGTGCCCAGATTTATTATGGATCCCAGGAATCTGAACTCAGGTTCTCATGCTTGAGCAGCAAACACTTTACCCACGAGTCATCTCCCCATCCCCAGAAGGATTTTAATTTTATGCTCTATGCAGTTCAGTTTGAATTTTCTAGGACAAGCGTGTGTGTGCTTAAATGACTCTTCTAATTTAAATTCAAACATATAAACGTAAAAGCTAGACAAAATAAACTGCTCCAAACTTCCATATTACTAGAACTTTGAGTTCTTTATACCTGTCCCCACCTCAGGTGACCTGCTGATAATGCCTGACACGCTTGTTATGACCTTTCTTATAAACACAGGCTGCCCTGTTCTTAAATGGGCCCAGGATTACATAGATAAAGTTTCAGTAACTGTTATTTCTTTTGTGTAATACTTTGAAAGATTGATTTTAACGAGTTCCAAAAGCAAAATGAGTTCTTTACTGATGAGAGGTGAAAGAATAAAGCTACATCCAATACCCAACACACTGTACTGACTTCATGGCCTCCAACTCTTCAAATGAAGGCCATTTTCCTCCCACCTGAGAGCTAGTTTAATCATTTCCTTTGGAGACTCTTGTCTTCCACAAGAAACCTTTATTTAATCCACACCTTGTACCCATCTTCCTCTGGGCTCCAGCCAAGTTCAGTGTGGGCACTTCTAGTTGAGTGTTTATCACTCTAGGTGGACGTAACTGTTTTTCAGGCTTAGTACGTGGCTGACGGGCTGAAATCTATCTGCATGCCTCCTCACTTCCAGGAGAATGCCTGGTCCAGCACAAAAGCCTGGGAATGTTGGGGAGTCTTGAGTGGATCAAGCTATGGAGTTACTGCTTGATTTCTGTATGTGGCCCTGGAAGGATCTACCACACAGTAAGAATTTCCCAGCATACACTGGTGGTTAATACTGCCCACTGCAAGTGTGGGATTCTCCAGGAGCCTTGGGCCTTTGAACTTGAGGTTTAAGACATGTCCCAGTTCCCCACTTATCTGAGCTCAAGTTGGTACACACAAGAGAGCAACAAAAACTGAAGACCCAATGACATGAAACTGTTGTTCTCTGTAGAAGAGAGGAAGGAAAAGAAGCAAGGACTAAAGGGAGAGAGAGAAGAGAGGCAGGCAAGAAGGAAGAGAAAGGAAAGGAGGAAGCAAGGGAGGAAGAGAGGGAGGGAAGAAAAAAGAGAGGGAAGAAAGGAAGGAAGGTCGCTTCCGTGGAGAAAAGGAGAACAAAAGCTTTCAGAAGGCCTCCAGGAAAAAAATTAGCCACAACTTAGAATGAACTCACAAAAGGTATTTTCCCAGATTTGAAGCACCCTGGCTCTCTTTGGAATTTGCATCTGATCTTCTCCAGAAAAAAAAAAATCCTTTATGTAGCTAAAGAAACAGGTAGTTCAAGAAAAGGACAGCATGCCCAAACACAACATCTGGAAAGTGTGACTCGAGAGTGAGTTATATAAGTGGGAGCAGAGCGCTGTGCTGGGCTGTGTTTATGTTTCAACTGCCTAAGCAATTGCAACAGAGACAGCAGCTGGCTCCAGCAAGGGCTTCATGGGCTACAGACGCTCATGAGGGAGAACAGCAGTCTAGGCAGTAAGTTTTACTCCAAGTAACCACAGGTCAGTCCTGGAGCACTCCTGACTTTGCAGAGAACTGTCTGCTCATTACTCAAGCTCTCCTGCAGTGCCTTATTGATTTTTATTTCATACACATATTTAACAAAGGAAGAGAGAATACTTACTGAACACACACTAGCCCAGTACTTCTCAAAGTTGACTGTGTGCATGGTCACCTGGGAATGTTTGTAATTCACTTGCACTGTCCGTGGGTCCAGATTTAGTCTGAGCTTCTGCACAGGCAATAAACTCTGAGCCAAGACTATGCCTCTACCTCTCAGACTACATACGAGTAGCAAGAGTCTAAAATAGGACACAAAGATGTTGCAAGGCACAGTGGGGAAGCAAGAGTCCACGTGTTTGAGAAACTGAACAGTTTGTGATCAGATGTCAACACTCTCCAATGAGGTAATCTTGCTCTACTCAGTTCCCTGGGGTCCACTGGATATCCCAAGTTAGGCAGAATTGGGACTCCAGTAGATAGGTTGGATGCTGGGTACTGAGTGTGAGTAATTGTGATATCCTGACACTTTAAGCTTGCCTGGTGACCCAGACCCCGTCCTAGGACTCAGGCCAGTACATGGGGGTACGGTGGGAGGGAAGCTCTGCTTTTCTGGGAAGGGGGATTGGGGGCTCATTTATATTCCCATGATGAGCCTACATCTGTATTTGTACAGCCAGGAAGGGGACCTTAAATGGCTGTCTACAGCCCTTCCACACAAAGAAAAATCTAGAACGAAAATTCTACTGTCCTTGAGGAGGTCATTGCTCATGATGCTTAGGAAACTGTACCTTCTGCAAAAGTAAGGCCCCGATTGCCCCAAGTTGTAGTTTTCTTTGCTCTTCCCCTTAAGAGTAAAGAGATGCTCTAGACTGTACTTTCTGAATTTCACTGTGCACAGGAACCAACTAGGGAGCTTGCTCACCTGCAGATTATGATTCAGTGGGTCTAGGTGGTTAGGCCTTGGGACCTGCACTTCTACAGTGCTCCTAGGTGCTGCTGGTGCAGCTGAGCTGGGCTCTGGATTAAACTGAGTATCATGAGGTTAAGGAATGATCTAATCACCTCATTAGGCCCATAATCCAAGTTAATTAATTTAATAGCCTGGTCATAGTCTCAGGTCCAGCATAGACCATGCAGTTGACAGACCATGAAGTCCATATTCAAGGGAAAAAACCTGATCAGATTCTGCAGCTAGAAGGTGGAAGGGGCCAGGTTTACAGTGCTTTTTGCCTAAGCTGGTGTTTCTGTGGTATCTGCTATCAAGCCGGGTCTTTACAAGATGGGAGGTGGAAGCATGTAAAAAATTTACAGTCAGACCTAGATAGCAGTAGCCTGGGACTGCAAGGTAGAGTCAGAGTTTAACTTCTGGATTCTCACAACAAAATGGGTAACAAAATAAAAGTCATGTGTTTATTTTGTGCAGTTTCATAATGAAGCCAGACCAGGTCTAAGTTAAAGCTTCCTTTCCACTAGGGTGATCTGAGCGATATGACAGTGATCTCAGTAGCAACAAAAAAGGAGGCCTGGACCTGGATCGTAAGATGAGATGATAAATATATTCTGAATAAAACTATGGCTTCCCTGTATCACCAGAAAGTCAAATCCACATTTAGTGTACTCTGTGATTAAGAAGACAAGAATGTACAGATGTTTTCTTGAGAAAGATATTGATCAATGCTTATCACTTTTTAAATGGCTTGGCATTTGAAGAGATGTTTCATTTCATTCATTCAACTATATTCAGCAAACATTTGTTGAGTTCCTCGATGTTTAAGGAACTGCACTATCAGAAGCAGCCACTTAAATGGAAATGATTTTTTCCATGACACCAAATAAATGAGGTACTTAAGTCATAATGCAGCTCCTTAACAATAAAATAAAGTCACTACTGCAAACCCGCTTAGTATTTCTCCAGCCCGAGTTGCAAATGGCATTGCTGATCTCAGGCACTTTAATAACAAATAGCTCCATAAAGATTTGCAGAGTGTGTCAAGGATAAAATCTGTCTTGATAAACCCTCAGTCAAATGCATGGCAAGTGGGTGGGGGTTGGTCCTGATTTGTCTAACACCTGCTCTAGGAAGACAACACAGATGTCACCTCTACCAAGCTGGTAGCCTGGGGACTACAAGGTAGAATCAGAGTTTAATTTCTGGATTCTCACAACAAAATGTATAACAAAATAAAAGTCATGTTTTTTTGTTTGTTTGTTTGTTTTTAAGTTTCATTATGAAGCCAGACCAGGCCTAAGTCAAAGCTTTCTTTCTACCAGGGTGATCTGAACGATATTTATAATGTGGAACTGAAGGAACCAAAGAACTGCTAATATCAAGGTTGGCCAGTACATCCCTAGAGAAGCCGTCCCCTTTTATGGCATTTCTTTTTATGGCATTTCTTTATTGGTCCATTAGAAAACCTCACAAGAGTGAAGTCAAACACGCAACAGATCCTCAAGTAAAAGTCTCACACGGTGCTTATCCACCCTTCTCCATCTGTCTCCTAAGTTCCCTCTGTTTAGTCCCAGAGAAAGGATCACAGTGTCACAAATATACTAAGTCAACTATGGCAAATAAAGATAACAAGACACTTTTAAAATGTCTTTGGTTCCAGGGCTGGAGAGCAGTTAAGAGCACTAGCTGTTCTTGCAGAGGAGCCACGTTTGAGTCCCATTACCCACATGGTGGCTAACAACCATCTGTAACTCCAGTTCCAGGGGATTCGACACCTTTTTCTGACCTCCGGGGCACTGCACAACATGGGTGTACTTACATACATGCAGACAATACACTCATACACTTAAAAAATAAAATAATAAATAAAATTTTTTTAAAAAATATCTTTCTACTAAAATCAAGCACATGAGTACTGCAAGCACAGGAGTCCCCCTTATCTGTGGAGAATGCATTGTAAGGCTCCACAGTACCGTCTGAACCTGCAGATAGCGCCAAACCTTATATGTACTGTTTTTCCCTATACACTCACAAACATTCAGCAAAGCATAGTTTATAAATAAGGTGTACCAGGATATTAGCAATAACTAAGAATAAAATGGAATAATTGAAAAAATATACTGTAATTAAAAATGTGGGGTCTGGAGAGATGGCTCAGTGGTTAAGACCACTAGCTGTACTTCTAGAGGACCCTGGTTGGGTTCCCAATGCCCACACGACAGCTCTCAATGGTCATAACTCCCTCTTCAACAGTCACAATGGCCTCTTCTGGTCTTAGTGGGCATTGCACTCATGGGTGCACTTACATATATGCAGGCAAAACACGCATACACACAAAATAAAAATAAATTAATAAGTTTAAAATGTGAGTATGCTCTTCCAAAATATCATACCTCAGCATGATTTTTTTTCCCACAAGGCAAGAATTCTCACCTTTTCATTTAAAGGAAGAACTTGATTACTTCTCTTTGGCATATCTGAATTGCTTGCCCCTGCCCTTGGACCTGTGGGTCCAATAACTCTGACAATGGTGTGGGCAGCAGACACAGAGGGGATACACAAGACACAAGGTAAATCATGTCAAGGCCTCTGGAGAGTCAAATCACTCTTAAGGAGATGTTAGACCAATACTCAGAATGTCAGATCATTTCAAGGTTCTAAATAGTTTGTTTCTGGAATTTTTTCCTTTGATCTTTTCATACTGTGGTTGATCACAGGTAACTAAAACCACCCATAGTGGAACTGTGGCTAATAGGAAAGTCCTGCATTTCTAAGAAGAGTTAGCTTAAGCAAGCCAGCATCTGCTTGGGCACAATAGGTGGACAGTCAGTCTTCAAGTTCCAGGGGTTAGTACCCTGTACCTTTGGAACTTTAATTCATTTCCACAATGAATTACTTTAGAGGATGAGAGCCTAGATGTGAAAGTAGCTGGAGGTGCATGTCCTCAGTATAAAGAATGATGATTCACACTCTTGTAGGTAGGCATTTTCCCAAGTGTGCTTTACAGAAGCCCAGATTTCTAAGAGGTGAACAGAAGTTAACAGAAAGTGTTCCATTATCCAACTGGTTTGGAAAAGGAGGCTTTATAAGGGTCGACTAGGTTCCCATGGTCCTCTGAGGCTTTAGGGATGTGATATTTTGTTTCCTAAGCATGGTGATCGATAAAAGCCCCTTCCTGGGTTTTTATCCAAAGTTATTTCTAAAACACATTTTCAGTGTTCTCCATGTTATAGCTTTTCAAAAAAGTGTTATTAGTTGTTTTATTCAAGTTAGGTCAATAAATCGAAGGACAAGAAGCATTCTGACAGTCAGCCAAAACCTTAATCCACAGATCTGCCCTCCACTGTCCACAACTGCTTCTCACTCCAGACCACTAGACCCACAAATGCTGGTAACTCACTCATGTCCTACCTACAAGAGTAGTCACTATGCTGTCCATACATTCGTTCATTCACTCGCTGGAACCCACTCTATGCCAAGATCCATCTAGACCCTAGGAAAAGGCAGGAAGCACACTACACAAAGGCCCTTCTCTCGGGGAGTTTCCCTTCATGAATAGTTCTGTACAAAGGAGTTTACAAAAACTATGCCTGCTTTTCTTAAAATTTGCCTTTTCTTCCCTATGCAAGCTTTTCATCTATATGGAGACAGTGTTATGTATTTTCTTAAAAAATAAAACCATTCCCTTTAACACTAGCAGGAGCCTTAACAAATCATCTAGTTTATCTGTGTATTTCATATACAAAAATACCTGCTTTCAGAGGAGAGGGCCCAGGTACTAGTGAATACTGGGCACAATTACACATACTATCTCATTCGTTCATTATAGTAACCTCATTGTGAAATTGGAAGACCATCTATCTGAGTTATGGAGAGGCTAGTGTCAAAATCTAATTTACAGAATGCCAAATTAATGCAGTTTCTATACCAAAGTGCCCTTATAATTCTCTACAATTCTACCATGACCTACACTCCACCCCAACCCAAATCTTCACCAGGACAGGTATACCCAGAGCCTAAGGACAGCTCAGAAGTCCTCTAGTCCTTGGGAACCTCAGCTCTCACTCAGAGGAAAGATCAGTCAAGGGTTCTCAGGAAGATCCTCATGGGTATAATTGTTATGAAATGTTTCATGAGACCCAGGCCATCCTAGTGGACATACTCTAGTGTAATACCAGACAATCAAGGCCAAGAACAAGGTCCAAGCAAGAGCGAGTTGGATCTCAGCATCCACTGTCACATTTAGCAATCCCTTTAATTTCCTGGTGGTTCACGTGTCACCCCTGTAAATAATATAGCTCCTCAGGGCATGACAAGTGCTGAGAAGGCAGTCAAAGAGGTAGAAGATGATTTCATATACAGTGCCATGCCTTGGATCTTGACGATTCCCCAAAGGCCCATGGGTCCTGAGTAGTAGAATGAAGTTAGGTCACTGGGGGCATGTCCTTGAAAGGGATAATAGGATCCTGGTTTCTCCTTTCTCATGGTTTTCTTCATTATCTTTTAGCTCTTTGAGAATTTCATACAATATATTTTGATCATATTTATTTCTTTTTGACTTCTCTCAGATCCACCCACCCCACATGCCCAATTTTGTGTTCTTTTCCTTTTTCAAAAAATCGACTGAGTCCAATTTGTGCTGCCCAAATACTCTTGGGTGGGTGGCCATCCACTGGAGCATGGTAGACCTTCCAGGGGCCACACCCTTAAAAAACTATTCTTTCTCTCCCAGTAGTCATTAGGTGCCAACAGCTCCCCAGCCAGAGGTGAAACATTCTGATCCTCTCCCCTTTCCAAGCTGGTGTTTTCTCTGGCTTGAACTTGAACAGGTCTTGTGCACACTGTCACAACTGCTGTGAGTTCATACATGCAACTGCCCAGAGTAGGGATGTGATATAGCTGCCCACACAGGGCTAAGCACCCTGTACTCTTTTATTCTCTGCACTTTGAACAGTTGTAGGTCTCCGTGTTAATCATTATATCTTACCAATAGATGTTACTCACAAGAGGGTTGAGAGATGTACTAATCTATGGGTGTGCCAATAAGTCATCAGGAGTCAATTTAATACTATGCCCATTTAGCTGAATGATAGTAGTAGGTTCTTTGTGACCTAGCTACAGGTGCTTGGTTCTGATAACAATGCCAGGTATGGGTCTCATCTTGTGGAATGGGACTTAACGTCAATCATAAAGTGGTTGGTTACTCCCATGACATTTGTGCCACTATTGCACCAGTGGGTATGTCTTGTCAAGCCAGTGCTTACTGTAGCTCAAAGAGTTCACAGCTGGGTAAGATTGATGATTACTTTTCACCTCCAGTAGTAGCCTTTCCAAGACGATGAAAGCTAGTCAACAGGGATGAAACTTCCATGTCAGTACAAGTTTGATTTCTCCATGTTCTATTAAGTATGTGGTATGTTCAGTAATAGGGTCTTATCATAAAATTATCTCAAGAAACCAAGCACTGGCAATGGTTTGTAATGTTTGAGGGTCTATGGAACCTCACTGGCCAACAACTCCTAAAAAGGTAATCCATTCCTGGCACTAGGGTTTTTATTTGTTAATCTGTGATGTCTAGTATGGGAATTGTCACCCCATTATAGGTAACTCCATTTAAATTCTTTCTATATATGTGTATGTATATATTTTAGGAAGTGTCTACAGTAGTTGGTTTCCATATGACTTTTTCAAGAGTTCTTTAGTGTTATTTATCTCTCCTCATATTCCTTCCTCTACCCTGTCCTCCAATTCACCACCCTATTTCCATCCCACTCCATTCCTGTTCCAGTATTTCCCTTCATTCCTTTGTATCACTGTGTTCTATCTTCCCTCCCTTGAAAACTCCCCACCATGGCCCTCACTAATTTCCCACCCATTACAGGTACCCCAAATGTAATACACATATCTAAGGATTTAAAGTTAGCATCTACATAGAGAAAACATGTCATGTTTGTCTTTCTGGGTCTGGGTTACCTCACATAGGAAAGTTTGCTTCCAGTTCCATCCATTTACCTCCAAGTATCTTAATTTCATTTTTCTTAACAGCAGAATAATATTTCATTGACTAAATGTACTACATTTTCATTATCCATTCATCAGCTGATGGACATCTTGGCTGTTTCCATTTCCTGGTTGTTGTGAATAGAGCAGAAGTGAACAAGGATGAGTAGTTATCTCTGTAGTAGGATACAGAAACTTTTGGGATTATGCGAAAGAGTAGCACGGCTGGATCATGTTAGAGATTGATTTCTAGTTTTTTGACCTTGCCACTGTTAGAGGAACAGCCCCCTCTGCCAGATGATTCCCACCATCAGGGTCTGCCCACAGGCCCAAAGGCATCAAAGCCAAGTGCCAATAGACTGAAACCTATGAAACTGTGAGTCAAAAGAAATTTTTCTTTCTTATAAGTTTATTAGCTCAGATATTTTGTCACAGTAATAAAAAACTGACTAACACAAATGACTTTCAGAGTTAGTAAAAAAAAAATCCATCATCTGAGAATACTGGGAAGGCCTAGAAACAGAATGCAAAGGAAACTACCTCTGGGAAGAAAACATATAATTCTATAAAAAGAAAGGTGACACTTAAGAGCCATTAACTTAACTCTATACGGCCTATGGGACCGTACTTCCCCAGGGCTGTGATGGCCCCTGGCAGTGTCGATCTTACACAGAAGGCTGCTAACAACCCCCACATGTCTTATGTAGGCAAATAATTCAAGCAACCAACAGGAAGAGTTAAATTCAGAAGTACAACTGTCATTTTGCTTTCAAAAAAGAAAAAATAACAGGTGTCAGAACTCAGGTGGGGTCAAAATGTTCTGATCCAAGTTGTCAGGCTGTAGATTATCTAAGCCGCCAGGCAGTGAGTGTGCCCAATAATAAGCTTCCATCACTACCTCCACTGTCTCACAATCCCATCTTCTCCCAAACACTCTTCTGCACTGTTGGTGACAAACATTTTCTCACCTGCTCCCCTCCCCATTAAATGCTTCACTGTTAGCTTCAAGTTGAGGAATGTTCATAACCATTCTTTTAAGAGGAGAGAATCATAAGAGTAAATGGCTCAGAACTCTGCTGTGTCCTTTCCTAGCATACTATTTGCCATCCTTGGATACACAGGGTCACTTGGATCATTTAAGGCAGCTGGATGATGAATAACAGTGGGGGAAATGGCAAGAAGGCTCTGAAGGAATGAATAGGACTTCTATTGTATCACTAACAGCCTGGGGCAGCAAGTGGGCAGAGACACCTCTGGTCATCTCTATGGTGTCCTTGAAGATGAAGACCCCAAAATGACTGACCTGCAGAATGGGAGGATAAAATTGCTGAAACTGTCTGGACAGCACTCAATTCAGTTCAGGCGAGGCTTGACACTCACTCTTACTGCAGGTTATTTGCTAAATAACTATCCTAATAGTGACTAAGAGTAACTGCACACTGATGATGCAACAGGCTCATGGGTGATGCATCCCTTCCGACAACCTCTTATAGGAGGGGATGGACCCAGGGTATGTAGGGCCTAGAACTAATGTAGTCCAGATCAACATCTTTATGAAAAGCCTACCAAATTCTGAGCAGAAAATGAGGTAGGTCTTGGAAGTGTCCCTGTAAAGGATCTCCAGGGTATGGCTCCCAGTAAATGGATCAGCTTCATCTTTGAGGCTTTCTTTTTTGACACCAGATCTCTCTACATTGCTCAGGATAGCCTCAAACTTGTAATCCTCCTGCCTCAGCTCTGGAATATGTAGGATGTCAGGCTTGCATCACCACACTTAGCTTAATAGCATCTGCTTGGAAAGATGAGAAACTGAAATGGGAGATGTTATACAAATTGCCCACAGTCTTTCCAATGGGAACTAATAGACCACTATGCCATCTTATGCCTTAAAGAAGGAAACCTTTAAAAATGTTACAGAAGCTAAACTAGCATCTTCTGACAAACTTCTAAACCTTGTTTAATTTTAAGTCCTGAATTTTTTAAAGAAAAATGAGGAAAGACATGACTGGTCTCTTTTGATAATAACAGGTTTTAAAAACTTGATCTATGAGAACATTATATTCAGTCGGGAAAAAAGGAAGTTAACTCAACACAGGCATGTCCCACCTCACAGGAGTTTGGAGATACTGTCCTCCAGGGCCACCTAGAGCTTCCATGAATATACTAGGCTTCTGGTGGATGTATTTTGTATCTTGTCTGTTGTGAGGAGGCCAGGAGCAGGTGCTCTGCTCGGCAGCTACCAGGTGAGAGAATTGGTGCCAATTCTCTGTTCGGACCTGGTGGTGAAAACACAGATGGGGAGCCCCAGCAACAGGAATATTTCCCTTCCCCAAACACATGAGTGACCTCCTTTTCAATAAAACACTTATGCTCAACTCTAAAAGTGGTCATTTCCCTTCCTATAGCTGTTGGCAGATGTAGGGACCCAATTCAAACTTCTCTCAGTCCTGAAAGAGAGACATTTTCCACAGTGAGAAAGACCACTGGCCCAAGATGGAAGAGATGCGCTCATTTTCTGGTTGTACAAATTAAAGCTGTGCCACCTTAGATAGATCATTTACCTGCTGACTCTAAAACTCCTTGCTTGAAAATTTTGGACGATGATGATAATATTAATTACCATGGCTGGGAACCAACAATAACCCACAGAGCTATTGATGGGCAATGGATGAATAAATACAGTGATGCAGTATATTTACAGACAGCAGCAAAAATGAACCAGGGTATACGTACAGAGCTCAAACATGAAGGGAAACAAATCACAAAATGGTAATAAAGAAAAATAACATTTGCATGACTTTGAAAATGCACCAAAAGTATTTGTCACATATGCATATATAACACACAGGTTAAAATATTAAACACGTCAGACATCTTCATATAAGGATGATCGTGTCTGATGTAGAAGACTTGGGCAGTTAAATGTAAAGGATAAAAATCTGAACTGCAGTGTTTTATTTCTTATAAGAGGAAAAAGATTAGTTGCAAATACCAATCTACAAATCCAAAATCTGAAGCCTTCTGCACAGCAGTCAACATGACAGCACAAGGGGAAATTCCATACCTGACCTCTGATGGTTCAGTGAGCACAGGCTTTGTTTCGTGCACAGAATTATTAAAAATACCATATGAAATTATCTTTAGGCTTTGTTCCTAAGATGTCTACAGAACATGAATGAATTGCATGTTTGGCTGTGCTTCCATCCCTAAGCAATCTTATTTGTGTCTGCAGATATTTAAAAAATATAAAGTTGGAACACTTCTGGTTCCAAGGCTGTATAGAAGTGTTCACTTTATTAATTCTGAGAGAAAATATGCTAGAATTTTCCATACAGCTTTCTGTAGTTTTTTTTTACTTCAATTTAAATTTTTAAAAATAAGCTGCCAGAAGGGAGTTTCACAGATTCATTCATTCAATCATCAATCATTCATTCAGCAAAGGTTTATTTGCACATGACAGGTACAATCTATAACCTGGGGCTGTAATACTGAGCAAAGCAGCCTGGTCCCAGCTCATACAGGGCTTATTACCCACTGGGCAAAGATCAGCACTTGCACAATAATACATCCACACCAGACCTTCCTGATGCTCAGCTTAGAGAGGGGCTAGGTTTGAGGAAGAAGCTCTTAGACATGGCTGGGCTGTTAATTCCAGCACTGCCCAGCCCTCGCTAGGTGCTCCTGGAATGTCTGACTCAGATATATTATCAGAATTCTGGAGGTACAGCACTTATTCCAGCCCTGGCTCCAAGGAGGCCTTTAGCCAGCACCTGCTCCCCTTACCTTGTTCCTGGACAAAACCTGTGGGCTAACAAACTACTGTGGGAATGCTGAGAGTGCATCTGGAATAATTATATCTAACAGCTGAGCATGGATTGAATCAGCTCCAATTTCTTCACATGTTGTTCAAACATAACAGCAGGCTGATTTGTAAGGGCTGAAGAGAGAGTGAACATTTGGGTCAAGAAGGTGATGGTGATGGGGGGCTTCTACCTCCTGTCACAGTAGGAGGCAGCTGAAGGGAGGGAAGCCTGAACAAGAAAGAAAGAAATAGCTGACTTCAAAGGTATACAAATAGGATTAAGATTTAGTTTACAGAATTCAAAATGACTTAGGGGCAAATAACTTCGGCTCTTCACAAGGATGATAATTTTAGTAATCCAGTGGCTCAGAAATAGAAGGCCTCTGAAAGGAGGTAACCAAAGACATGAAAGAACAGCATCTCATGATGATGCTACAAAGGTGACTCCAGCATTAAGTGGCTTGGAGGCTAGATGAATTCCTGAAGTTTGGGAGTGTCTTATGACTCTAACATATGTGGAGGGATGATAAAAGAGCTGAAGAGGTGTGCTCTCCTGCCCCACCTGGTAATTGCTCATTAATCCCTAATAGTAACTCCCACTTTTGAAACACCTTTGCAGACTTCTGAGGTTCTTTCACATGCATTTTCATATTTCTCCCCAGAAGTCAGAGAAGTCAGCCATTGCTGGGCTGAGCATGAGGAGTTGCATGGGAGGAAGGGCAAGTGGAGGCCCCCAGCTTCACAGAGAATGATGCTGAAAAACTGGGAGCAACACAAGAACCCCTGCATGCACCCTGCAAGTGGCTATTTCCTGAGGCCCAGGGCTTGGTCATGGAGGTCATGACCAAAAAGCAAGTTAGCAGGCTACAGAAATGGCTCCGTGTTTCAGCATATATGCTGCTCTTTCAGAGGACCCCAGTTCAGTTTTCAGCACCTACGTTAGGCAGATCACAACCTCCTGTAACTCTACCTTTGGGGGATTTGACATCTTCCTCTGGATTCTTTGGGCACTGCATTCATGTGCACACACACACACACACACACACACACACACACACACACTTAAAGGTAAAAATATAATCTTTTTTTCTTTTAAAAAAAAAGCTACTTGGTCAGTGGAGGACAGATCATAGAGAGCAGAGGGCACGTGCCACAGCTGCCCGCCACTATGCTTTTCCTATCTGCAGGAGAAAGACAGCAACTGCTTGAAGCCAGACATCAAACAGGCCCTCATTCTAACAATCTGCTAAGGTCGAAGCAGGCAGAAACTTCGTGTCTGCCTCTAAGTCACAAATAGTCATAGCAATCTAGACATTCAGAATCAGAGAGAAAGAGAGAGCAATTGAGAGAGAGGGAGAGGGAGAGGGAGAGGGAGAGGGAGAAGGGTCTCTTCTGCCCCTTTTCCTACTGACCCTGACTTCTGAGGAAAGAAGAAGTGAGCAGTCGCTGTTCTAGAAGGCAGAGCACTGGACACTGGGAGTCCTTTGTTGGCCACGGAGGTTCCTCAGCATTGTAACAGTAGGTATATGACTGTACCACACACTATGCCTGCAAGGCAAAGCAACCCAAGCTGACAGCACCAAAGAGTGACAGTCCTGTTTCATTAATTCTGTCTAGGGGTTCTGGAAGCACACAGACTCATTTCCACAGTTCCCGTTCAGGGTCTCTTCCACAGTTTCCGTCAGATAGTGGCTGAGTCTGGGGCCATTCACACAGGGTCTTCACTCACATGCCTAGTTGTTGAGCCAGCTGGGGCTGCTGACTGGAGAGTCTGCATGTGGCTTTCCCTGACATCTTGGCTTCCTCCCAGCATGGTGGCCAGATTCCAAGAGCAACTTGTCCAGAGAGAGTGAGCCGAATGGGAGCTGCACTGCCTTTAATAACTCAGATTTAGAAGATACACAACTTCTGCCACATTCTATTTATCAGAAGCAAGTCCCAGTGGCCAGCTATATTCAAGGAGGTGGCATGCAGGCCACGCTGCATGAAAATAAACATTAGTGCTGATGGGCATGGTTGAAAATATCATGCAATACAATCCCTCTCCTAGGAACCATACTCCAATCCTCTGAGGGATCCACACAACACTTTTTAACAAGAGAGTCCCTTCTTTGTGCCAAGCTTTGGGCATCACGAAGGCAGATGTGCCCCACTTTTGAGAAGCTCTAGAAAAAGAAATCACAGAAGAGCTACCAAGGTTCCCTACTTTAAACATATCGACTCCCTTTGAAAGATGATTTAGTATGAAATAGGAATTCCATTTCACACAAGACAGAGCCTGGTGAGAGGGATTAAAGAGCTGCCTGAAGATATGCATTCATTTTCTTTGAACTCTGTAGTCAGAAAAACTTGTATGTGTCCTTGAGATCACACACACACACACACACACACACACACCAAGGGCTATAGGGTATGTTTCATGCTTGTAGCAACACCATGTTCCTATCATCTATTCAGGCCTCGAGTAGAGTCTTCTCTGAGTTCACATAAGTTCTAGGCCCAGGACCCAACAACGCTTCTATAAATGACTCCTTACTTTCCTGGACTGAAAAATAAAAGTATCTATCTGGGGGAGGGGACCCTTGGGAACAACGCTTCTATTTTCTGGCAGAAGGAGCTGAGGTAGGATTCTATTGTTGCCTCCATTTTTGGCAATTTTGACAAGTTTGGAGCATTCTCACAGATTCCCACAAGTCTAATACATGGACACAGGAGGCAGGAGATGAATGAGGAAGAAGGTGTTATTTTCTGGTTTTCAGGAAAATCCCTTATTTCTAGCAGACCTCAACCTCCTACTTATAGAACAGTGGCTCAGTGAGCTGCCCTCAGTATCTGTACAAACACGTTACGAGGCTGTGAAAAGTAGTGGGGATAAGCCTGAGCACCTGTCTTTAACAAGACACACATAAGCACACTCAAGTAACCGGAGGGGTTGCTATGCAGTCTTCATTGTTAGGATGTGCTTCCCAAGCTATTTAAACATGTGAGAAAATAGACAAGCTTAACAAGTGGCTGCTGTGTGCCCAACTCACATCCCCCTACCCTTAGCTCTTGGGGACACAATGACCCAACTTCCAACCATCAGCACCTCCACTACTTTACTCGAGGGCATTTTCTGATCATAGACACTGTGCAATATGCATGAGGGGAACCTTTGACGAGTCCCCCAACAAACGACTGATGACAACTGGTCTACCTCCTCTCTTGGTGGGAGAACTCTCTCTGCTACATCCAGGGTTCCCTGATCAGATGAAGACCTGGTGCTACCAGAGGTAACCAGCTAAAGATACATCATGCATTGGATACCTTGTCTTCCCTTCCCCAAATCACCTGCTCATCCCCTATTGGGATTTCTTTGAATAGCCTCTTAAACAAATTAAACTCACAAAAATCCTTGTCTTGGCATCTGTTTCTAAGGGAGCCAAAACTAAGTTGAGGCATTTGATGGATAGAGCAATACTTTTTGTAATCGCCAAGGGTGTGCTATCTTTATACAGGTCATTTATGAATCCCAAATGATCTAGTTAAAATCATCTTAACAGGAACAAAGAAATGAAAAATGAACACAAATGAAAATAAAAATAAATAAATA
>NW_008329677.1:2901969-2908885 GCF_000622305.1 Nannospalax galili
AAATAAATAAATAAAAACAAAGGGTTCTGCAGGGGCAGAATTTGTTGAAAATTAAGGACTTGTACAAGGAGCCAGTTTTCCTTATCTATCCAAGTATCTATTTCCCAATGAAGGCACTTGAAGAAAGACAGCTTTTCTCTCTCTGGTGCTGAGGAATCTGCTCAACTCCAGAAGGATGCTGCACAGGCCTCCTGGCTCCTGGCAGCAGCTTCTATAGCAGAACCACAGCTATGTACTCAGTAGATCACACCCTTTCCTCCAACCCCTCAGCTTCTCCTGTCTTGCTTGTGACAGATGAATGTCTTGCTTAATACCTAGAGAAGCAGGACTGCTGACAAGTCTTTAGGAACTGGGGAGATATTTTCCCCACCCCCTTCTCTTCCTAGTTCAGTCCATAATTTCATTTTGGAGAGAAGTGAAAATTATGGGTAACTGGCCCTTACTAAGTTGCTTTCCCTGATGAAGTGTTCAGACATCCCAAAAGTATAGGTATCTAAGAAAAATAACCAAAATTGACAAAGAGAGAAACTCACCTAAAACATTCACTTACCTGAAGAGTTTTTCACTGTGTATATGCTATCTATGCATGCTGTTGAATGTTTACATGTGCATGTATATAGTCAAGAATATCTATGCTCCAAAACATGGGTGAATCTCAAGGTCTGTGTACTAAGACTTGCATCAAAGAGCGTGCTTCACATACAGAGTTCTAAAACAGAAATCAGATGTGTGGCTGTGGGAAGACGAGTTGCGCTGGGGGTTTTCTAAGAAATGGCATGAGAGAACTTCCCTGGAATCATGGTATGTCCTTATCTTGATAGGCGTTGGATGCACAGGTGTGTGTGCATGCCAGAACTCACTGATGGTATACTTTAGACTTGTGCACTTTGTTGTGGGTAAATGTAGCCCCCAAAGAAAGGAAATGATGAACTTCAGTTAATGATATACATACTAACCTGTGCATGAGAGGGAGTGAAGTTTTATTTTGTTTGAGATGTGGTCTTAATACTTATCCCAGGCTAGACTTGAATTCCTGATTCTCCAACCTCAGCTTCCCAAGTGCAGGGATAACATGAAGGAAAGTATTAAGTTCCATAAATTGCTTTGAAATACACTAAAATGGAACAGATTAGTGGTACAGTAAAATGCAAATTACAGTGCTTTTATGCTGGGTCTGTAGGTGTTCACTGTAAAACTCTTTCTGTTTTCCTGTATGTTTGAAAATGTTTATGATAAAATGCTGGAGAAAAAAACTCTGAAGACAAGGTTCATGAAAATGAATGAGAAGATGGAGGATGGGAATTTCCAAACAAATAGCATGTGAAACTGTGGCATTTT
Source organism: Nannospalax galili (assembly GCF_000622305.1). Lineage (NCBI taxonomy): Eukaryota > Metazoa > Chordata > Mammalia > Rodentia > Spalacidae > Nannospalax > Nannospalax galili. Next base: position 2,903,308 of record NW_008329677.1, read on the forward strand.
AGGGCAATAATTGTGGATTTATAATGGTAACTACTGAGACATTGGTTCTCCTGGGAACTGCTAAGCAGAATCAACAGGCAGTAAGTTATTTTGGTTGGGTATCTTAAAGAAAATATCCTTTTGGGGTTGAAGAAACAGTTCAGTGGTTAAGAGTACTGACTGCTTTTGCAGAAGACCCAGGTTTAATACCCAGCACCCACATGGTGGCTAACAACTGTCCTAACCTCAGTTCCAGGGGATTCGATGCCGTCTTCTGACCTCAATGGGCACTGCAGGACACAGGTACACTCACATACATGCAGGCAATACGCTCATACACATAAAATAAAAACGAATAAAATATTTTTAAAAAGAAAATATCCTTTTCTAGGCCAGAAACAGAAAATAATTCTGCAAAGGGGTCAATGCCCTGTCTGAAACCAGGGTCAGTGGATACAAATGGCTGACAGAGACAGAGAGACAGCTGAATTACTTCAAATACAGTACTAAATGATTTAATGCAGTAAGCCAAGCTAGGATTAGAGGTTAAAATTGAGTAGAGTGTGGAGAAATGTGGAAGGACAGTGGGTTCTATGTCCACTTTGACTGAGGTGGCATCCAAAGGACAGACATATGCATCAATACTCAGAATGATGTAGGGGGCTATGGCCTAAATGTTCTCCTAAATTTACATCCTGAAATGATATTAATGGTCTTTTATAAAAGAGAACCTAGTCCTTCGGACCACAAAAAGCAGAAGGTTCCATCTATGAAAAAGGAAGGGAGCCCTTACCAGACACCAAACCTGTTGATCACTCTTCTTAGACTTTCCAGGCTCCAGAGCTGTAAGTAATACATCTATTTTCCTTAGAAATCAATCACTCAATAGTATTTTGTCACAGCTGCCAAAATGGACCAAAAGAAAGGGGTTCTGGGACAGAGTCACATACAGAGCAATTTCTTCGTCATCTATACCTACTCATGACATTTCCACTACTGTTCCTCATCCACAGGGACCCATTCTGTACAAACAACGTTGCATACTCTGTCCCAAGCTCCAAATCCCTATCATCAGTGGGTCTTTTGTGGATTTTCCCAGAGAAAATCAACAAGATTTTGTCATATGGGAATTGCAAAAGCTAAGGCTGATGCCCAAACACAAGAAAACAACAGAGGCTTTCAGGCCACTGGGAACCTGCTCACATGAACTTGCAACAATGTTGATAGCATGCAGGACAGCTATGCCAACTCAATCAGACAAAACCCCAGTACAGAATAATGGGCAGCAGGCCCCAACCTTTGTCACGGAACTATTGGCAACTGAATTACTGCTGGGTGAGGGAGAATGGATATTCTTTAAGGGAGAGACTCTAGATAGCCTGACAAGACTCCAGTGGATAAACTTTTACTGAAGGACATCAGGGTACAAGTGCTTGCAGAAAGGACTTAACATATATGACAGAATGCATGAAATCCAGTGGAGGGGTGCTATGGAGGAATGCAGATGGGAGAAGGGGTCTAAATTTAATTACGATCCATTATATGAAATGCACAAAAATGCAATAAAAATGTTTTTTAAAAAGAATTTCTGTTTCTCAATAAAAGATACACTGAGTGGTTTATTTTTATACTGACAAGCTGCTTTTGTGACCTGCATATATGCCCTGGCAAATAAAGTTATTTCTACTTTATGCCTGGGTTTTTATATTAATACCTGTCAAATTCATTTTATTTACCTCCATGCCCCCCCAATTATAGAGAATTAACAGCACCAATAGCAATCACAGTTTCCTAAGCATCACTCACTGAGTGATTGTGAGATCCCTTATAGCCATAGGATATGAGCTCAGGAAATGGGCATCTGTTCAAGGCTTACCTGCATGCAAAGCCCTTCACCTCTTTTATCTTATAAACTCCATGTTGTGAATAGTCTCCCTTGTAGATAGATGCACAGTTCAGGCCTTGAGATGCTAAATAGCTGGTTTGCATAAGTGTCAAAGTCAGGATTCCTAACTATCCATATCTATGGGACCTTGGCCTACACCCCCTAATTCTACTGATCCCAGTGGTATGGTGTCCTGAGGTCTCATTGACAGGCCAGGGCTGTAAGCACAGGGTAAGTCAAGGTCTTGACAAAGATAGATAACCCAATAGGCTGGGATCAAATCCATTTTTGTTCTGTGTTTCTAAAATGGGCTTCTGATCTTTAATTCAGAGACTTTATTTTTCTATCATAGAAATTTCAGTCAAATGAATGGAATGCATTAGGAAGCTCAGAAGCAATGATATGATAAGCCAGCCAGCTCCATATTTAAATGGACTCTAGGAGTGAAATGTGAGCCCTATTCTGGACTTAGCTAGGGCCTGTTCCTGAGTAGACAGGCTGGAAAGAATGGCCAGCAGCCTACTGGCTATAGGCATCCCATGAGAGGAGTCTCTGTCTGATCTCACAAGCTGAGTATCTCAGCTCTACCTTCCCTGTGTCCCTCAGTCAGGCAGCCTAGACTGTTCTGCAGACCCTTGAGAAGCTGCAGAAAGGCTCTGGGGGAAGAAGTTAGGCTTTAGTGGGCCTTATCCACTCCTGAAGCCCCAGAGTTCACCCAGCTGAGAACATCATGCTTTGGGTCAAAGTGTAGTAGCTATAGCTGCTTAGAACCCCAATGTTGTGTCCTGAGTCCCACAGGCACCTTAGCCCACCAACTCAGCCCTCCCCCTCAGCCCTATGCCTCAGCCCTCTCCCTTGGTTCCACACCTCTTTCTCACACCTAAGCCACCCCCAATTTGGAAGCAGGTGGTGGAGCGGAGGCAAGTGCTGAGGAATTTGAGGGCCTGAAACAAGACAGCATCTCTAGGAAGGGCAGGGCACAAGCATTCCCTCTCAACTTCAATATGCAGAGATTTTTTTTTAATACAGCAAACAATGAAAGAAACCCCATCCTGATGTTTCTAACACAGCTTAGAAACACCCCCCACACACACCAAGATGATGTATTGATGAATGAGGAGCCTACAGAGAGATAGGCTGAGTGTCTTCTATTTGATGGATGCTCTCCTTTTGTTTGAATCTCTTGCTTGTTGACAGCTGAGGAAAGAAGGGTTGTAACTGGCACATGGGCACAGCTGTCTTCCCCTCAGTCACCTGGTCAGAGATGGACAGTGCAAGCAAGTGGGCCTCGGATGTTTCTCTATCTGAACTATTCACTGTGTTGCCTGCCCCATGTCTTAGTCCATTTTGGCTGCAGTAATGGAATGGCCTATAAATAATGGCCTGTAAATAACCTGAATTTATTGCTCAGGGTTCTGGAGGTTGGAAGTCCAACATTAAGCACAAGCAGATTCTGTGTCTAATAAGGCCTACTTCCTGGTTCGTACAAAGCATTTTCTGGCTCTGTCCCCATGTGGTGGAGGAGACAAGGTAGCACTCTTTCGCAAGGTCACTAAGTCCACTTAGGAGAACTCTACCCTTATAACTTGGTCGCCTCTCAAAGGCCTCATTTTCTATTACCTTCACTTAGGTAAGGTAATAAGAGGTGGAGATTTCAATACATGAATTTTGGATGGACACAAACATTCAGACCACAACACCTGGAAAGCTTGAAAGTCTCTAAGACCTGGTCTCCAATCCCAGATTTTCATGACCTGGGGAGGAACCCAGCTTTCAGATGACCTCAAGTGACTCTCATGAGTTAAGTCATGGTACTTCATACTTGAGTGCATCTAACAAGTCCCTGGAGAGCTTATGAAAACCCAGAAGTCTGTGTCTTCTTCCCAGAGACTCTGATAAACCAGATATCAGATATGGCCAAGAAATGACTGTTCCTGAGAAGCCCTGGGTGAGGGTGGGGGGGTGGGGGAGATGGGGGTGTTGTTGCTTCTGGATCTGAGGTACTGGAGAACAAATGGTTGAATAAAGAGGTGACCCAGATTTGCAGGTGTGACTTAGAGCTGACTATATACATCAACAAAGTTAGGAGAGTCAGCCTAGTGCTGCGGCCTGAAAAGACTATCCTGGTCCTTGTTCTGGAGCCTACCAGTGATGGACTCCAGTGAGGTATCTTCGCACATTGAGAATGCAGCTCTGACTTCATCTGCAAATTGAGACAGTCTGTGCAAAGATAATATCTAAGAGATCCCAGAGTACCCTAGTTACCCCTGGATATATTGCAGCTCCAGAAACGACTGAAGAAAGACGCCATGTGTGAGTGAAACCCAGAGAGCTAGAGACATGAAGTAGCATTTGCTCCTTGGCCAGGAGGGAGACACGGCCATCACTGTTGTAGGCAACATGGGTCCAGACAAGGGGATTCCCTTGATGGCTTTCCCTTCAGTGAACTCTAAAGTAGGTGCTGCCAATCACTCCATTCCAGTTCCTATGGGCTTTTCACACACGAGGATGCTGCTCACTTCTCTGGAGATACCTGTAAAACAAGCTTTAGGGAAACTGTCCATGTGTGACATGGACTGATATGACTACATTCAATCCTGCATTAAAACTTCACTTAGATCCAAGAGAAGCAATTCGAATGACTAATGAATATTAGAAGCCAGATGCTCTGAGCTGAAGGCAGGGACACAAATCAATGCTTCTGAAGGATTGGAGTTGGGAATGGTTCTATAGCTGGGTGTGGAAGCACATGCTTTTAATCCCAGCACTCGAGAGGCAGAGGCAGGTGGATCTCGGTGAGATCAAGGTCAGCCTGGTCTACACAGAAAGTTCCAAGTCAGCTGGGGTTACAGGAAGATGCTGTCTCAAAAAACGAAAAAAAAAAACCAAATAGAAACCATATCCTTAATACACGAACAGAGAAAACTGAATTATTATTATTATTACTGATTATGATTATACATTGAGTGGAGAGGGCAAGAAAGGAAAAGCTTCTAGATCACAAATTCTCTTACCCAGGGGCTACGTTAGAAATACTTAATATGGCACAGGTACAATTGAGGGAAGGAATCAGGGACAGCAGAAAGTTAAGGATGCCATTCCTGAATCAGCTCCTTTCCAGGCCACACGAAGTTGCCATCTCGGGGCCTATCACAGAGAGCTGAAATAAACATTTCTGTGAAGGGCCAGAAAATAACTGTTTTCGGCTTTACAGTCCCTATGGTTTGCAACTACTCAATTCAGCCTTCATAGACAAGAGCAGCCATTGACAATATATAGATGGACATTTGTGCTCGTTTTCTAGTAAAACTTCATTTACAAAAAATAACCAATAGGTCTATTCTAGCCAAAGGTTCTCATTTTTTGAGACTGACTTTAAGGAAAAGGATCTGGAAGGTACTACAAGCAGTAATCCCTCAAATTCTCACATTTGTTACTCTGGAGTTTCAATTCTTTATTTATCAACTGTGCATCATAAGGCAGTCATTCCTGAGCCAGAGGTATTTGTTCTAAGAACCAAACTATTCCAGTTCACGAACATGAAATGCTTTGAAGAGTCTAAAGTGCTTTACAAATAGGCTCACTAAAGCCTTGCATCTAAGAACAGAGGTTATCATCCTTTGCCTGTCTTTCAGGGAGAGTCCAGACACTATTTACCATATTAGGTTAGATAACAGAGTTTATAGAAAAGAGTCTTAATTGTCTTAAATGGAT
>NW_008329677.1:2908927-2919286 GCF_000622305.1 Nannospalax galili
TATATATATATATAGTAGCTGGCTGTTTCCTCCCAGAGCCCAAGACTTTAAAACTCATCAAGCGCATGAAGCAGCAAGTCCCTTACTCTGTTTCATCCTGTTTGTCTACAAACTGGACTCTTCAGCCTCCTGAAGTCAGAGGTCTCCTGGTTAATACCTCTGTTTGTCTTCCTCCCACTGCTTAGCCTGTAAGTACATTGCATTGTTGCAGAACTACTGTAAATATTGAAGCTAGCCTTCAGACAATCCCCATAATCTCTCCACATTCTAATATGCCTGCAAAGGAGCACAGTCCTTGTAATGACTCCCATCAGTCCACCTTCTATTTCACATCTGGTAAAGAAGATAAAGGGAGCTGCAATTCATTAAGCACACACGATGACTGAGGACTCAACTACTCTAAAAAGCCCACTTCATTAGTGATTATAACAACCTTGTGAAGAAGGCATTTTAATCTGCACTTTACAGAATGGAGAAGAAATGAGGCTCAAAGAATTTCAAAAATTCACCTGATATCACATAGGTTGAAAATGGTGGATTGGGATTTAGGATTTACCCCAGAACTCAAATTCTCCCAATACCATTACTAATGACTTCATTGATACAAACACATTCATTATTTTCTTCAGGGTTCGTGGATTACCAATGAAAATAAGTAATTTGCAAACAGGCACAACTGGGACAATTTCTATATCAGTGATGAGCTTCCCAGGGTAAAAAGAAAAAAACAACTTGTGTCACCTTGACCAGGTAAGGATTGTGGTGATTAAGCCAACACCTAAAACTAGGCTTGGAAGGTCTAAGTTTGAGTTATGATTTTTCCACAGTGGCTTATACTATCTTTGCAATAAGACAAGCATAGAGAAAAATGGGGAGATCTAATTTTTTAAGTTCTTCAGAAATTAATGTAGCAGTGACCAGCTAGCTAGTCACCAAACTTGCTTCCTTCTTTCTACATTCTGCTAATATCCCTGTCTTAGCCTCCATGGCAGTTAGAAGTTATCATGTGACTAAATTTTGGCCAGTGAAATTTGAGCAGATGTGACCATCTAGCCCATAAAACCCTGCTATACCCAATCCTCCATGTTTTGACCCTTGGTATAAAAACATACAGTGCCTTGAAAGCCAATTTTAAAGATAAGAAAACCCTCTGGTAACAGGATCAGAAATCCAAGGACCACTACTCACAAAATAACCAACCATGGGCCAAAATTCTACATGAGAAAGAAGCATCTCTGATGTAAATCCCTAAAATCTGTTACAGCAACTACTATTAACCCATCTAACTAATACAGCAAAAATAACTGACACAAATTAAAAGACATCTCATATTAGTTTCTAGTTTGCTCCATTTTATCAATTTTATTTAGAATAAACAATATTCAATATGAAAGAATGAAAATTTATATTTCCATAACCATTAAGAAAAAGAAAACATTAAAATGTTCAAGGGCTAATTTCAGCTACAGGGCTGGGAAGATGGCTTAGCGGGTAAGAGCACTTGCTGCACAAGCATGGACCTGTATTTGAATTCCCAGCACCTATGTACAAGTCAGGTATGGTTACATGTGCAGTAACTCCAGCATTGTGATTGGAGACAGGAGGCCTCTCTGGCCAGTCAGCCTAGTTTAAATGTTAAGTGTCCTAGTTTGTCTTTCCATTGCTGTAACAAAACACTCTGACCAATACCAACTTGGGGAAGAAAGGGTTTATTCAGCTTACATCTCCCGGCTCATCAGGGAGCCCCAAGGTAGGACCTCAGGCAGGAACCTGGAGGCAGGAGTTGGAGCACAGGCTATGGAGGAATACTGCTTACTGACTTGCTCCCCTGGCCCCTGATCAACCTGCTTTCTTACATAACACAGGCCCACCTGCCCAGGGGTGGCACCACCCACAGTGGGCTGGGCCCTCTCACATCACTCAACAATCAAGAAGGTGCCCCATGGACATGGCCACAGGCCAGTCCAATGAAGGAAATTCCCCAATTGAGGCTCCCTCCACCCAGGTTTGTCAAGTTGACACTAAAGCTATCCAGCACAGTAAGCTTCAAGGTCAGTGAGCAGGAATAGGGTGAAAAGTTATAGAGTAGAAGACTCAGTATCTTTCTCTGGCCTCTGCAGTGTGCACACGGATGTGGGCATCCATACATACAGAGACACACATACACACACACACACACACACACACACACTACACAACCACACAACATCCTCAAAAGAAGACATAAAAAGAAAATTTCAACTGCAAAAACATGTTACATGTTAGTAAAAGTTATATAAGCTTGGAAAATGTATGGATTTTAAAACTTTAAACTTCATTCTTTCCTAGTTTCAAAACCAGCTGTGAACATATGGAGGTGGTTACAACTTGTTATTCTTAATATTTTGAACGTATTTAGTAGAAATATATGCAAATTCATTTTTTAAACTTTATCTGCTCATTTTTATTTTTGTAATGTAGCTGCTAAAAAAAAACTAAACCTACATTTGGAGTCTGAATTACATTCCTATTGGGACTATTCTAGATAGTGTGATGAGCAGACTGTCTGTGCAATTATCCGTGCATGTTGGGTGTGTTGGTATCCCTGCTTTGCTTCTTATAAGCCCAGTTACTGTGGGTACATTATTTATCTCTTCTGGATCTTGATCGCTCCTGTAAAAGATTAGAAAGTGGGACTTTTCATGCTTTGTAGATTGTTTGTTCCCAGCCTTATATTAAACCAGTCACCCCTGATGTTATTGTTTAAATCCCCAAACAGTGGGGTCTTGGCATGCTGTTCACACTCAGAATCTTGTGCAGATTTTCCTTGATTTCTCATTTATGTCTAAGTTCTTGCTCCTTTGCCATACTTTTACTGTGAACCTGCCTTCATTTAGCCTCTCTCCCAGAGACCTCTAGCTTCCCTCTGCTACTGCATTTCCCATGTACACCTTAGGTTATGTGGCACCTGGTCATTTCCATAAACAACTGATCTGGTAAGCATTCTTGGCACATTCCCTTAGGACAGTGTCCTGCAAATCTCACCTTAGTTTTACAACAGGGCCAGTTATCTTCCTCAGCCTCACAGACCTTAGACTCAAATAAGTTAAGTGTCAGAGTGAGACAACTCCCTTCTTTGGAAGGGCCTCACACTGAGCTCACAGCAAAGCTTACACAAAAGCCTATCATGGGTCTTAACATATGTGACAGAATGTATGAAATCCAGTAAGGGGGTATGAAGGATTAGATGAAGGAGGGGGTATAAAGATGATTGAGATGTTTTGTATGAAATGCACAAAAATTCAATATAAAATGTACACTGAAAAAAAAGCCTATCACTTTAGCTGGATTCCTTCTTGGAAAGTTTAATCTGAAAGAGGTATTCTAAGAAGAAGCTCCTTTTCTTAAAATATCAAAGAACTGAAAACCAGAAGATGATAGATCTTTCTAGAGACACACTGCAAAGTGTAAATAAAATCTTCCAAGAGTACACAGAATTATTATAAAGAATTCATTTCTGCTGCAGTAGTCCACCACCTTCAATATTACATTTAGCTAACTTAATTTTCCATGGATCAAATTTATTCAAAGTGAAATTTCTCTTAATAGGTCATCTGAGTAAACAATTTCAAGTGTTATTTACCAAGCAAACAATATGTTTCCAGGTTTCAGATGAAATCAGCAGTGTCAAGCTAAGAAAATAGCCTTTACAATTCACAGAGGGCTGGAACAATTGCACAAAAAATTGGAGTCTGGGGGTCAGTCCTCTCGTGTGGTTCTGGAGGTTAAAAAAAATGATGATACCTTTCCACTAAAACAAGCAGAAAAGAAATATGCCATTTTTGTTAAAACAAAGATGTCTAAAATAATACATCCTTAAAGTAGCAGGTGTCATGTAAACAGTAAGACGCCCAGTGCTGCCTCTCCAGTCACATATAACACTGCCATTTCATAAGAGCCTCCTGTACACTAGCCTTCTCCTGTCCTATGAACTGGGTGCTCTGGGGTGTTGCCTTTCAGGGAAAGGGAGAATCAAACAGGGATGCAGAAGAATGGGAGGGGAGGGAGAGACGAAGGAAAGGGGAGATGGAGAGGAAAAAGGGAGAAGAGAAAGGTCGAGAGGGTGTGAACTATGCAAATGCAAAGCAATTATTAAGGGAAACTACCAAGGGAAATTATTAAGGACTGTCTTGGAGTGGGAGTTTTGTCAGTCTCTATTCTGGAAAGTCTCCGAATTACGGAATTTTTGCAATAGAAGGGATGACAGCTGAAGTTCTATTTCATAGTTAGGAAATGAACATCTGAGAAACCAACCGGCCCCATGACCTCAGTAGGAAATTCACCTAAAACAGATTCCATCTCTAGACCCTGAGTCAATAGCCTTCCTCTAACAGCATCTAAAACCAGGGGTTCCAAGTCTTGGAACAGAAGACTGTGGCACATAAGTGGTAACAGACTGCTCTTTAGGACAAGGGTTACATTAATTCCTGCCTATGACCTTGACACCATGGCTAACATGGCCACAGCTCAAGTAGCACCCAGCATACTCAAATTCCTATGCAAACAATCACCCCTCCAAGCACAGAGAGAACCCTGATCCATGGTCTCTGTCAGTGAATGGTTGCTACTGGCATCACAAATAGGAAGGGAGAGAGTCCAGAAACCACAGGCTCCTTTCCTAGCCCCTACATTAAGACTTCTGAGAGCAGACACCACTGTATTCAGCCAGCACAATGACAGGCACTGTGTTCAGAGCCTCTCAAAGGAAACTGGACAATGACTGGTGAATGGATTTGCCATAACTCACTCCAGCTGAGTCTACCCACTCAACAAGTCAGAGGTAGAGAAAGATGAACACAGTAGCCCCTTCCTTTACCCACAGTTTCACATTCCTTTGTTTCCTGCAGTCAACCACAAATAAAAAATATTGAATGGCAAATTCCAGACATGAACAATTCATAACTTTTAATATAGCATATTATTGTTTTTGCTTTATTTTATTATTTATTATTGCTAATCTCTATTAAATGCACATATAAGAAAAAAATAGTATAGAAAGGGTTCAGTATTAACTGTGGTTTCAGACATCCTCTAGTTCTGCTATAAATCCCCTAGAACAGCAGATGACAGCACTGCTAAAGCAATAATACTAAGTCAATGCCTTATGAGTGATTGGGCTTTCAATTTTTGTTTCATAAAATCTGCTCATCCTGGGAAGAGTATTGAGGCAGTTAGGGTTATGTGTGTCACAGGCATGTTTCAATCACATCTGTTAGTCTCAGGTGGTCAGCAGATCTTCAAAGCTTGTCTGAGAGGTGATGGTAACTGATTCTCTAGAACAACTAGAGAGTGTCAGTTGTTACAGGACTAGCCAGGGTATCTCTTGTGGAGAGTGGCTGAAGAATGTGAGGCTAGGAATCTCACACCAGCACTCACTTGGAATAGGGAGATGGGTACCTCCTAGCAGGCAATCAGAAGTCCACAAGTCAATTCCTACTAGACAACTACCAAACAAGGAACCCTAAACTGTACATATTTTATTACTTCATTGCCGACTCTCATAGCAATTGTGAAAGGTCAAGACAATTATCACATTTCAGAGGATTAAGAGAGTCTGGATTATTTTTTATTTTTTAATTATTTTTATTTTATGTGTATGTGTGTATTGCCTGCATGTAGATAAGTACACCCATGTTGTGCGATGCCCACGGAGGACAGAAGAGACTGTCGGATCCCCTGGAACTGGAGTTACAGACAGTTGTTAGCTGCCACATGGGTGCTGGGATTCAAACCTGGGTCTTCTGCAAGAACAACCAATGTTCTTAACCACTGAGCCATCTCTCCAGCCCCCAAGAGAATCTGATTTTGTTGAACAAATCCCAGAATTTCTAAGCCAGAATTCAAACCTAGGTGTGACTACAAGATCCAGGCTGGAGATGGGGATCTTGGATGCGCATATCCACTCTTCATTCTTGAGATGTCTGCAAGGAAGCTTAGAAAGACGGGAGATGTGTCCAGAGACAACTGGAAGTTGCAAATCTGCCTGTTCAACAGTCCTTTCTCTGCTGATGAAAGTGCTCTAGGACCTCTTCTGTCCAGTTATACTAGCTATTAGTCACATATAATTATGGATACCTGACACATGGTTAATGCAACTGAACATCTATGTGTTTAATTTGGATTCATTTGCTTTAGATTGTCATTGAATTTTACCATAGAGGGTACACGTAGAGATATTTCATGCCAAGAGCTTTCGGGCAAAGAAGTGGTCCCCACAGTTTGGGTGGGCCAAGCAGGCTTCTTAAAGTATGAAGATTTTGACATAATAGGGCTTGAATAGGCCTCTTTCTGCTTCAGGCATGCTCATCTTCCCTACAGAGCTTGGTTCAAAGTCAAGGGCCTCCAAAATGAAGCCTGGTCCCTTTAGTCTACAGAGGAGAAAAACAAGTTCGAATTCTGGTTCTATATTCTTTTTTAATTACTATTTTTAATGTCTTGTTAGAAAATATTATGTAAAAATAGCTTTCATTACATTTTCATACATGAACACAGTGACCTGCTCTACACAGCATGCCTGAGGTCTTCTTCACTTCTCCCATTTTCCTCCTGAAGCCTTTCCTCTCTCCTTCTCTGTACCCTCCCCTACCAACTCCAGGAGGGTCTAGATTTTTCCTTTGTATCAACCTAGACATTTTCATTGCTACCTACGAAGTTGAGTCATTTCTGCTCTTGAAATGGCTTTCAATGTACCTGAAGTTTCTACACCTACATCTGTGAGAAAGGCGTGGCCTAATACAGTGAGCAACGCCACTCACAGACAGACAACAACAGGAAACAGAATCCCCTCATTGCCACTGGTTCTGCATGTAGACAAACAACACAGGGTACTCTTCACCATGTCATGTCTGACTCCATTCTTTCTGCCCCAATGGTAATGGGCTTTCTAACACTGTCTCCTGTTATTCTATGTTCCACATACCATCAGCCTATTAATTTGAGAAATATGTTGAAAACAATGAATGACTGTCAGAAAATATCACCAAGGAATTCTTGGCATAGATTTCTCTCCTGTCTGCTCATGCCAGTCCTTGGTAAGTCTGTGCTTCTCAGGTCACACATGACTGTTCACTCAGTGATGGCATTCAAACTCTTTATGGTCTCTTTCATTTCTAATTAATGATATTTTCATGTGCTTTACTGACCTTCAAAATTTTACTTGTGAACATTTAATAACAGCCTCAGGTGATCCTTGAGTTCTCCAACTTGAGGACTGCTGCTTATATAGCGTTTTTGCAGGCAGAGATATAAATACCTGGTTTTGAATCTTTCTAAAGAAAGAACTTGATTGTTGATGTTCTTAGTATGATAGGGAAAGGCCCATCTACTAATCTTCCTAAGAAAGAATAGACATACAACTTATTGAATAGTCTTCTATATAATGCCTTTGAGGAAGTAATGAAAGCTGTTTCTACCCATCCATGATAGAGCTAGAGATGAGGTAGGTCTTTGGTATGAGATCTTCATGTTTTTAAACTCCAGAGTTCTTGAAAGAATCAAACATGAAGCCACCTTTGTACCCGAAATATCCTTAAAATAGCTCTAGGTTGGAACTCGAAGAAGAGGAATGGCACCCAGCACATCTTCAACCATAAACAAAGAAAATGACAGCCACCAGCAGTGTACAGTCATCACTTTTACCTGGTTCAGTGCAGTTCTTGCTGCTCCAGAGTCCTGCATCTTCAGAAGTCAGAGTGTCATTCACCTGCATCAGCTTCCTCCCCACCATCCATTTTCTGTCTTCCCCAATGAGGTCCATGAGGTCAAGCTCTGGGGAGAAAAAGATAATCAATACACATCACCAAGAGCTGAGTGTCAGCCTTTACCCATGTTGGGGGCCTGTGCCTTAATTAGTCACCATTTTACTCTGCTTTGCCTAGATGTCTCATTTGCCTTGGATCTAAATGCTTAAGGGCATCCTCTAACTGTTGAATCCCACTTGTCTCAACTAAAGTAGCCTTCAAGCCAATGATAGGTAGATACATGCATATAAATACATCATTGCTTGAGAAGGATGACTGTGAGACAGGTATTCTAAACTGGATTCTAGAATTTCCTACAGTGGGAATAAACTGTTGCTTACAGTATAACTCTCAATAAATTAGAGTAATGGCTGTCCAGGCTCTGTCTCAACCCACCCAATGACCTGTTAAGAAACGTTCAACAACAAATGCGAGTGGAGGAGGCAGTCCAGACTTGTAACCATTGACGAGTTTCCATGGCACCAAGACTCACATGAGGGCCAACTTCAAGCTACTAATACACCATCATTAAGACCGGAACTGGGAAGACATGGGAACAATCAACTCCACTGAGTCGGTATCTGTTGGTTTAACCTAACAATTTCTATAATCCCCCCTAATATTTACTTGAACCACCTCACATAAACCAACTGCTATTGAATATATGCTTAAGATCTGCCTCTTGGGGGTTACCCAACCTAAAACACCATTTCACCATCCTCAAAGCATAGGGAAGTGAGGGAACCCAGCAGAAGGTTTAAGAAAACAAAGGATGAAGAAAAAATAGACTATAAAAAACATGTTAGAGGATGAGCATAAAATGGTGCCCAGGTCTCTGGCTGAGATGATTATGAGGATGAAAGTGTCAAGATAAAGAACAGAGAGGAAATGGCATATGAGGGGAGAACATGTTCCATTCTGTTTAGGACATGTTGAGTTTGAAGATTCTCCAGATAAGATAATCAGAAGGGAATCATATAGCTTCTGGGTAATATCTCAGGCAAGAGAGTCAATACACAAGGCAGCCCAGGAGAGAACAAAATAAATAGAAAAGGCTGTGAGACACAGTCCAGGCCTGTATGTTTAATGTCTATATGGAGACTCCATTAATACATCTGTATGTGGATGACTAATGAGAAGAAATAGAAGAAAATATGTGGGAGCCTAACAGTTCCCCACAGAACAGGTGAGTAAAGTAGTTCAACAAAGGATCATGAGAAGAAAGGAAAGAAGAGGGGAGCATGGTGCCATGGAAGGTAGGAAGAAAGAGACTCCAAGGAACATCAGTCAACAGCCTTGAACGCCGTGGGCAAATCCAGCAAGACAAACACAGAGAATGGTAGTTGGAGATTGGGATGAGGGGTCAGTGGGAGATGGACATGGTCAACCAATGTGACTCTTCCTAGAACTTGGCAGTATGGAAAGGAATTCTGTGAAGCCATGACTACCTTTTGAACAGCTGTGGTTAGAAAAATGAATCTAAATACAAAACAATGGTATAATCCGTGGGTCCACTGGCCTTCACACAAGACCATGGGATGCATCCAACCTCACCAACATGGTGTCCTGAAGAGGTCAAAGCAGAACCGATGGCCACCATATCCTCATTTCTATTCATACAGTGATTCAAGATTTTCTGAGTAATTCCACATTCATTACTGAGTTTTGTCTTCACAACATTACATGGGAAAGAAGAGTATGAGCATTATCTTCCCAACACCTAACTGGCATCAGATTACAGGGGATGCTCCGCAAATACAAGTTGAAATTACTATTCCCACTTTATCAGTGGATAAGTTTAGCGTCCTGGGCATTTCAAGAAATTTCAATGCTTGTGTGCACTTCACTTCAAACAGTCCTTAACAGTATCAGCAGTTCATTCATTAATGTTTCCCTCAAATACTCCTGAATCTAAAATTATCAAGGTATAAAATTAAAGCTTAGACATATGACCAGAATAGCACTGCTAGTCAAAGAAAGGGTAGAACAGCACAATAAACAATCATTTCAACTCTAAAATATAAAAGCCTTTATGGTAGCCACGTGTAGTAACTTGGCTGAAATTTCCAGAACAATATTTGAGGAAGAGCACAAGTTTGAGCAATTCATCTGTGTCGTTTCATTAACCTAAATGATCCGTCTTATGACTGAGATTATGGCAATCAGAGAAAACATTTCCAAAACCTCATGAAGAAACAGTAAAGTCAGTGACCTTGAGCTCCAACAAGCAATCCTAAAGTGTGAATATACACCATATGCACCAAATCTGAACACCCCTGGCTTATAAGAAATGTGATCCCAGAAATAATATACCAAATAATATACCAAATAATATACCAAGCTAGTTGCCCAAAGGAGAACTTGGCCCCTCTCAAAAGCTCTAAGGAGCCAGAGTAAATACATCTCAGACATATACAGGGTAAGGGAGCTTGGGGATTGGTCCACCCACACCTCAACTACCACAGGTTGAAGGCTATTCCCAGATATATTAATACTGTAGATTTTCTTTAGATTTATTTTTTTTGGTGTGTGTGTGTGCGTGCATATGTGTGTGTGTGTGTGTGTGTGTGTGTGTGTGTGT
>NW_008329677.1:2919331-2944679 GCF_000622305.1 Nannospalax galili
TGTGCACAGGAGTGCAGGTATCCATGGAGACCATAGGTGTCAAATTCCCCAGGAACTGAAGTCACGGGCAGTTGTGAGGCTTCTAACATGGGCGTTGGGAACTAAAATTGGGTTCTCTGCAAGAGCAGTACATGCTCTTAACTGCTGAGCCACCACTCTAGCCCTTCTCCAGTTTTTCTAACTACCACATGGAGATCCACAGTAAGCTTTGGTGTATAGCAAAGGTCTTAGAAAATGAAATGCAGGTTCTGGAAGTTGTGCCATGCTAGTGAGCACTGAAGAGTTCAGAAAAAGAGAATATGAGCACACTACAATTACGTCAGCCCACATGGTACCTAAAGAAATAGTTATGCCCTAGCTGGCACTGTATTGTCCTCAAGGTGGGTCAGAGAAGTATGCTTTGCGAAACTGCAATCCTAAGGTTCAGAAAGACCCTGAAGATTTGCTAAGAGGCAAAAGTATTCTTTCCAATGACTTCCAAAGTTCTTTTGCCAAGTTTCCATGGTTCTGTAACTCCATGAAAAAAGCTGATACCAATTAAGTGATGTAAAAGCAAAGCCAGCTATTGTAGCAGAAAATTAGAGGATTTTTTTTAACATAATGATTCAATATCTTCAGGAATTAGAAACTATTAAGGCAGCACCTCTGGACTCCAAAACCTACAAACTTTTATCTCAACAAAAATAGACTTGACCACCAACCACTGATGAAATAGTGATTTCCAGAGTCTGAAAAAAATAGTAATAATAACAATAATGAAAACATCCAGTGAGAATCAAGTTTGAGGGAGTATATACTCCAGTTCATTTGTCCCCCAAAAGCTCCTGGAGGGGAGTGAGAGATAAAAACACTTAGATGATGTAAAAAGACAGAGGGGAATGTATTAGTTCAAAGTCCTACTGAAAATAGTCTTACAAATACAGTATATATGTATATATGTAAATATATATTTGTATTTTTCAATTATGTATGTGTGCGTGCACGTGTATATTGTTATATTATTTCTATTGTTATAACAAATAACGGTGTCAGAGAGAAACTTCCCTTCGAGTTGTTGGTCAGAGTAGTCTAAGAGACTCCCAAAATATCACAACAGGACTATTTCCAACAGTCCTTGATTACCTTTCAGGACTTGAAGGTAAGACCATATTGCTAAAAACAGGCCATCCATATTTTGAACATAGGACCTGGAGCAATTCAGTTGGAATTGACCTGGAAGCCTCTTCCTTAAAGACTAGCTTTCAGGGTATCAGAAGATACTGTGAAAGTCGCCAAGGGAGAAAATTAATCAGTGGTCCTACCCAGCTGTAAAAACCTAATAAACAACAATAGCTGGTCTAGAAAACTATGGTTACTGGTGCAGTAGTGGAACTTTAATCTCAGTGGTAATGAAAAGCTGTCTAATTGGAATTAAGGCCCACTCAGTGGGAGGGAACTTACGTGTGGTACTGTAAATAGCTAAATACATATGGCTGGAGAGTCATAGATACTAGAGGAAAACGCTACTTTTGCTACATACCTAGACAAACATAATTTCTTACTGTATTCTAAATATGCATCCTCATATTTTTAGACAAGTGTACCTCTCACTACTCATCAAAAAAAGCTCTTTTTGGAACAGATGGAGACTATTACAGAGTTCTACAACTCTGAGAATATATCTGCAGAGAATATATCTGTGGGATGTTTGCCCTAAGTGACACATCTTCAATGCAACCTCTACACATAAAATGAATGCATCTCTCAACTCTCACTAGATAAGTTTCCTTATGCAACAGATGGTGATTAATATAGAAAGCCATAGCTGGCCAATGTGCAGAGAACAAGAGGCTACATACTGCTTGTTACTGAATAGGACACCTATATCAAACCTCTGCTTGGTTCAGTGATCATTGTGGAGATGGGGCAGAAAGATTGTAATAGCCAGAGGTGATGAATGGCAAGGGAACAGTTTTCCAAACAGCTGGTCAGTTACTCATATGAATTCATATCAATGGTGACAGCATGCACAAGTCCCATACACACTCAAACAAGACAAAATTTCAGCGTAGACACAGGGAAGTGTGTAAGAAATCCCAACCAAACCTGAGAGACTTTAGTCAACTGATGGCTGCTGGGAGGGGGAGAGACAGCCTCTTACAGGGATGAGGCTTTAGTAGGTTAACTAGGTTCTAGTGGATGGACCCACACTGAAGGACATTTGGGGATACAAATCAGACTCTATAATATATAATAGAGTACACCAAATTGGGCAGGGAGCAATAAGGGGAAGGGATCTAAAAATCATAAATATGTATTGCATGAAAATTGCAAAGATTTAATAATAATTAAAAAACTCCTGGTAAGAAGGAAGAGTTGGCTCTAGGGTCTACTGACCCCTGGAGTAAATAAGCCAAAGCAGAAATTACTTGCCTGAGGACAAAGTCAACCTCTGGCCACATCAACTACCTTTTATAGATTCTGTAGCTCTGCTCACTAAGTGTCTATTAACTGCAAACAGCTTCCATTTCTCCATATGTTTCACCTTCATAATAGACTTATGTGGAAATATTCCATTTTTTGCAAATAAAGGGAAGCATACAGAAGTTAGACGACTTGCCTAGGGTCACACAGTGAGCAACAGTAAGAACAGATTTTTGAATCCAGGTCTACTGATTTCAAAGGCCAACTTCTTGGCAAATCCCTGAATGGGATCACCCTGACAAAGCAGTCTGTACCTTATGCTAGATGAGGGTAAAGACCATCTCAATGGACCTATGCCCCCAGAAACTATTCTAAGGTACAAGCAGCACATCTTGAAAGCAATACAGGCTCAAAAAAGCAGTTCTAAAATCCCACTCTATGCATGGCACTCTGCTTAGTGGAGTTTTCTATAGAGTCTGGATATTATGATATGGAGTGTTGTGTTCTTAAATTTAGGGAGAAGAGGCAGAGAGTGGGCAGTGGGGAAGCCTAGGAGGTCAGGGAAGGCAAAGGGGATGTGCAGTGATGCCCACACTTGCTCTTTTCACTGCTCTCTCTTAACTCACCTCCCTAGTCTCCTTGGACTTCTCTGCTACAGCAAAGAGGCTGCTCTGCAAAACTACACTTGAGCAATGTCAACAAAAACACTTGGCCCCGATCCACTGCATTCTTGGCTTCTCATCTGCCAGGCCCTGGAAGTTGCATGTTGGCCTAATTAGTAAGGAGAAAGGGAGGAGGCTGGGGGCAAGCAGGGGAAGCAGCAGGCTCCCATGTCACATGTCAGCAGAAGAAGCTTGTAGGACTGTAGTCTCTGAGAAGAAGTGAGACCTAAAGTTGGTGTGGGGTGCTGCTGGCAGAGGGGGAACTCAGTTCCCAATCTGAGACACAAGTTACATGAAGGGAGGAAGGAAAGAAAGTGGAGGTTGGGTGCCAAGTTTCCATTACAGAGCTTTGCGCTCACTTTCTTGCACTCTAACACTGTCTCCACCCCTTCCCCCACTCTCTTCTCCTTCCCATGACCAAAGCCAGAGCCCAAGGACTTCTGACACCAATAATGGATCTTCTTGGGGATCCCATGACCCAGAGCCCCAGTTCACAGCCTTCATCCCTAACACACTGTCTCACGTCTACAAGCCTGACCCACACAACTTCTCGCCTTTCTCAAAAACTGGTTCCAGGCTCAGCAGAGAGGTCAAGTGTTTGTCTCTGTCAAGGGATTAACTAACTCCTCAGATACCTAGACAGGGTGTAGATGGCATGCGCAGCATCATTAGCAAAAGTGGACCAGTGGAAGAGGGAAGGGCTAAGTGAGGGTGGAAGGGAGATAAATGTAATCAAAGTACCTTACACACACACACACACACACACACACATGAAAATGTCACAATAAAGCATTATAAAATAAATAAATGTACAAAATATCTTTTATGTCACCTATGTGCCAAATTCCCTTCATGTGACATCTCACCACATCCTTTGGATGCTTTCATTTAGGGAGAAGTGGCATAGAGTGGGCAGTGGGGAAGCTTAGGAGGGCAGGGAAGGCAAAGGGGATGTGCAGAGATGTCCATACTTACTTGCTCTTTTCACTGCTCTCCTAACTAACCTCCCCAGCTTCCTTGCAGATGTTGCTAAGCAGCCGAGCTGGAACCTGAATCCACGTCTATCTGATTCCACAGACTAGGCATGCATTTCCTACCTTGTCCCATTGTCCAGGAGCCTGGGAAGTGGCCTTATAGGATCAACAGCTTCCCTTTGAGAGCATATATAACTCTACCCCCTTGAGAACTGGAATGTTGTCCTGCTTTTTAAAAATCAGAGTGGAGAGGGCCACTAATCCCAAGTATATGGAACACCATGGCAACAGCTCTTCACTTGCAGGTGTAGAAACTGAATTGAGGAATGCTTATGTATCACTCAAGAAAGAAGAAGCCAAAATCTCAGTCAAGGGGAGAAGGACCCCAGCTGATGGTGACAGTCACTGGCCAGCTCTAGGCTATAAATACCCAACCTGCTCTTTACAGAGCTGTCTCTACTCTCTGAGCTCCGGGGTTTGGAGGTTATGTTTGTATAAGACAGCAGCCAGCAGGCCACCTTTTGCAGACTCCAGTGACCAGCACGGCTCTACACCTGACCCTTTTTGGCCCACCCTTTGTATCCAAAGAGAGAAGTCAAGTGATTTCATTTTCTTGCGTGAAGGGGTTTACACATGAGGGTTCTTCCTGTGAATTTAAGCATTTTGTTTTTATTTCTTAAATTAGCTTACAAAGTAGCAGGTTTCCACGTGGGATCTTCATACATATTTCATGTTGGTTGGTTCTCTTGTCTCCTGCCCTCCCTCTTTGTCCCTGCACCCTTTTGCATTCAGTATTCCCCCTTCCATTTTGTTCTATTATCTTTCCCACCCACCTCCGATACAAACTCCTGTGGATTTTTGAAACAAGACCTCTCTCTGCCGTGCTTCCTGGAAGATTCAGAGGTGTTTGGGAGAACTCTATACCACAGAGAAGCAAAGGACTCTACTCTGCTTCTCTTCCAGACATGTGCATACTATGCATGGTGGATGAGGGGACCCTGAGAACCTGATGCGCTGGGTCACAGTGTCCCCAGGTCAGCTCTGGCAATCTCAGGCAGCAGCTTTCACACTTGATTTAAACTTCTTCCATTGTCTCCACTGGATGAAAAAACCTATGTTGAGTTTGAACCCAGTTGAGGGTCTCAGTCCCTTTGAGGGGCCTCTTTTCACTCAGGGGAGTAAAAGAGAACAGATAACCAATCCTAGTCACTGGTCCACTTAAACTGGAGTACCTCACAGGACACAGTTCTGGGATCCTGGGAGCCAGAGGCATTAGCAGACCCTGCTAGGGCTAGACAAGTATAAGACTCTGCATCTAATACCCACAGTGCTTCTGGGGCACACTGGGTATGGGGGCTTCTCACAGACCCTGAGAGGCTGCCCTCTCAGCACCACAGGCAAAGGGAGGCCATATGCCTGTCAGAACCTGGCACTGCTGTTGGTGTAGGGACATGGGGAACATGGACTCAAGGGAAGGTGAAGCTTAAGCAAGCTTCTGGGCCCAGGGCTCTCCTGTGGATTGATAGTAGACAGTCATGTCCTGCGTCTGCAGATTGGCCCCATCCTCGGCCCAGGTGCAAACTTAACCATAGCAAGAGAAAGGGGAGTGCCTTTCTCCCTACTTTCCACCCAAATCTCCTCAATTTCCAGGCCAGCCCAACACTGCCCCCCTTGCTTAAACCCACTTTACACATGTGCACTAATATTGAAGAGGCTTGCCATGGAAGGAACAAGTTGGCTGAGCCCCTGCCAGAGATGACCTTGGGAAGAAAGAACTGCCCAAAGCATGAGACCAAAGGCCTGAATGAGAGTCCAAATTGCTGATGGGCATATTGGGATGGTCTTCAAGGTAGGGTGGTTGTGAGACTGACACAGATGAGGAGTCTGCACAGCTTTCTTTTTCCATGACAGTCACTGTATATAGTAAATGGGATTGTTCTAATGACCCGTGAATCCTGCTCAGATCCTAAATTCCTCTTGATGATCTATAGACCTTACTTGCTCCTCAGTATCCCTTTCCTCAGCCCTGCTCTACATCAGAAAAGTTCCCTGGCCGCCTCCTGCCTGATGCTTTTTCTAGAATCCACAATCTACAGAGCTCAAAGTGCAGGCTCTTTGTGGAGGTGCCTTTTGACTGATCCCACCTAAGAAGATCAAGCTTCCTTGGTTCCACACATTTATGTATACACACACACACACACACACACACACACACACACCCACGCACGCATGCACACACACACGCACACACCAAACCACCACCACCACCACCACCAAATATGGGGTTTCTAATTGCAATAGATTGAATGTGCCTTCCCCCAAATTCCTGTATTGAAAATGATGATATTCAGAGATGGGTTCTTTAGGAGGTAATTAAGTCAGAAGATGGGGATAGCATCATTTAATCACACAGATAGCATTAGTGTCCTTATAAAAGAACAACAGAGAGCTTTTTAGCTCTTTTCCAATCAGATAAAGATACAAGAAGATGACAGTAGTTTGCAACCCAGAAGACAGCCATCGTCAGAATCTCACCATGTTGATACCTTGATCTCAGAAATGTAACCCTAGAACTCTGAGAAGGAATTTTCTTGCTGAAGACTCCTAATCTATAGTATATTAAAATTAAGATGCTCCTCAAACTTTAATGTGCATGCATGCATATAACCTTATTCAAGTACAGATTCTGGGTAAGTAGATTTGAGGTGAGCTTTGAAATTCTTTTTAATAATTTCCCAGGAATGAAAATGCTGCTGGTCCAAACACCACTCCGAGAAACAGGATGGTCACTCTTCTTTAAATAATATATGTATATGTTCAAGAAAGGGTCTGAGTAGTTGTATTCTAATATCTTCTCCAACTGAGCTGCATTTCACAAAGGAAATTACAAGTGTCCTGTCAATGAATTCTGCAGGAGCTCCAAGCATTCCCTAGAGATTTCCAGTTGGAAGGACAGGTTAAGCAGTCCCAATAGAAACATGTGTATTTAGAGGTGACTTGGCAGGAATGGAAGTGAAGGGGATGATGCTCTACCAGTTGTGGGTTCCATCTGGCAGTAGAAAGAGTATGAAGGTCTGAGGAACATTTTCCTCTTCATACAACAACTTTGAAGACCTACAGTTAGTCCCCACCAAAAGCAAGAGCCCATTGAGCCTCATCAATTATTGTACAAGATTGAGAATCAAATGATAAAACCAAACCACGTGCCCCCTATATCTGACAAGAGGAAGAGAAACACATTGTGTGTTACTCAGATAGCAGAAGGTATTGGCTCAGCCAATACTCCATGTACTTACCCAATAGCTAGAAGCCCATCTCAGCTTGTGATAGCATCTATGTAACTAGTTTTATAACTTACTTAAGACTAGAAACAAAGGAGAATGGGGAGGAAAGAGATGGCATCAGGTGCATTCACGATTCACGGTATGGAATCTGAAGTGGAAATCACCTTTCAGATAGAGAGCGAAAGAACTAAAATACTACTTGTCAAACTCTTTTCCTTGTCTGACTCAAAATCTGACCTGCCAAGAGATTTCCGATAGGTGCACACGTCTGTACATGTCTGTGGTTCTAAAATCTTCCCCAAATAATTTCTTACATTTTAGAAAGCAAAAATGCCCCAAATGCCATAGTGATCAACTTAGATATAGAATTTCATACATTATAGGGTTTTCTTATACCCCCTCTCACCCATATGATAGTCACCAGCCATGGGTCACTATTATTAACTTTAAATATCACTATCAAAGTGGAAACTGAAGCTTTAATTTTATTTCATTTAATTAATCTAAACTTATGTTTAAATAGCCACATGTGACTGGTGGCTACATAAGGGTTGGTCTTATCCCTTAAGTAGACTGTCCCTATTCTAAGACCAAGAACTAAGGTGGGACCCCAATTCCATGAGCCTACTTCAGGGGTAAGTGGAGGTAAAAGAGAATGCACTGGCCTTTAGACATGGTTGGCCAAACATTCTAATGAGAAAAGCAAGATGGGGTTTGTTTATTTTTGTTTCTTTTTGGCTTTCATATTTTCCCGGGATAAAGAAAGACAACTAATCTTAATGATTAGTAGATTGTAGAAGAGAATGGAAAGGTTTTCAATATTAAAATCCAGCCCCAAGCCTTCTTAGACAAAAGAGCTATTTTGCTCTGTGGCACAGAAACATCCCCAAATCAGATTTAAAGGAAAAAAAAAAAAAGCTGACTGAGAAATCATATGAGGTCCTCTGGGGAAGGAAGCTGGTTTATGGTAATAGTAACCTGGTCATCCTAGGCATGGGGTGAATTGGTATTCTAACCCCAGATCTGTCACTAGCTTTTTGAATCTGTTGAATCACTTTATCTCAGTTTCTGAATTTGAGCAGGGAAAGGTGTGAATGATCTGACCTCTAATGTTCCATTAGCTTGGATATTGAGTGTAACTTTTAAATCTAGGGCAGAGTTATCTGATGATGGCTCCAGAGCTATGCACTCCATGGGGAGGGAGCCACACAACTTTTTGGAGACTGTGAAGATAATATTAGAAACTTCATATCTGTATCATATGTAAATTTTAAAATGAGAAAAAGCATATCTTTATTTAATATTTAGCATATAATTGGTGGTACACCCACTTTGAGCCTATGTGTTAGCATATCAATAATTACTATAACTGAAAAACATTCCCATGGCAGGGAAGGGCCTGAAAGATGAGTAAAGGGTAGCCATGGTGCAAGCCCTGGCTCCCTTGTTTCCACAGCACGTAGCACAGTGCACTTTAGATGGGTTCAGTTTGATGAATTCAGCAATATCACTTGAAATAGTAAACACAGCCAAATACTTTGGAAAAAATGAGGACATGATTTCAAAAATTTTTATATCATCTATTTTATCAAACTCTGATTAGTTACACATATAGATGTGTAACTAATCATCTTTTAGCAGAGAATTTTAAAAATTGGTGACCTTGTGCTGGTAAGATAGCTCAGTAGGTAAGGCACATGCTGCCCACTCTGATGACTTGAATTAAAGCCCTGAAAACCACTTGATGGAAGGAGAGAACTGACTCCAGCTAGCTGTGCTCTGACCGCCTCACCTGTGCCATATGTGACATGCAAACGCATGCAAGCACATATGTGCATGTGCGTGCAGGCACACACACAGACACACACACATGCATGCACACACACACACATACACACACATGCATGCACACACACACACATACACACACACACACACACTCACACAAGAAGTAAATGTAAAATAATTAGAGCCCTTAAAGATGAACTGTGCATTTCTCTCTTATAAAAAGACAACAGCTAATAGATCTAATGAGATGGCTCTGAGGTTAAGAGCATTTGCTGCTCTTGCAGAGGACCTGGGTTCAGTTCTCAGCACCCACACAGCAACTCAAAACTGGCTTTTAACTCCAGTTCCTCTTCTGGCCTGTGAAGACACTAGACACGCAGGTAGTGTACATACATGTATGCATTCAAAACACTCATACACATAAAATAAAAATAAAATCTTTTTATAAAAAAGACACAACTGCCTGATGTGGCACATGCACTGGTGAGGCAGAGGCAGGCAGATCTTTGTGAGATTGAGGCCAACCTAGGCTACACAGTGAGTTCCAGGCCAGCTTGGGCTACAGGTAGATCATGTCTCAACCCCTCCTTCATAAAAAGAGACAACTACTATAAATATGCTAACCTTTTCTAGCAAGACTCAAAACAACCAGATAAGTACCCGCCTAGCTGATATTTTCAGAGAGCACACAAAGACACCCACACGCTCCCACACACAAACGCAAGTCTTTCAAAATGACATTTTAATAGCCAGTGAGGAAGTTGTTGTTTTTCTAAAGTAATTTGTTGTATGGAAGGACCATTTTTAAAGCAAATATTAAGAAGTTTTGTTGCTCCTTACACTATGATAAAGACTAGTAGACTTAAAAACATGTCTACATCCCAGCCACATCAACTTTGAAGTAGAGTTGTGTAATCTCCTTAAAAACATTCCAAGACAAGGAGTTTCAATGAGTTTTGAATACATCTATTAAACATATGTAGAAGTACCACTTTAAGAGTTACAAGAACAATAAACTGAAATGAGAAAATTAGAATCCTGTATATATCGGCAGATGAAATTGAAAAGTTAGTGTCTTGACCTAGTAGACACTGCCTACAATGCATTTGGATATGCATTTTGATCTGTAGCTTCTTGAATTAAACATTTTAGATAGGATAGTCAATATTAAATTAAAATGTGAAATAAATGGAGCTTCAAGTGGATGTTTCAGAAGTATGGAAAGTTATATTTTCAAAGGTTACTAAGTGTATTCAGTCGTGTTTGCTCAATAAAACAGTGTTCATTCACATTGTCCATGACATTTCATTAAAATCAAAACATTTTGTTCCATGAAAAAAAAAAAAAAACTTTGGGGGACTGGAGAGATGGCTCAGCAGTTAAGAGCACTTGCTGCTCCTTCAGAGGACCTGGGTTCCCAGGATCTACATGGTGGCTAACAACTGCCTATAGCTCCAGTTCCAAGGGATCTGACACCCTCTTGGTTCCACAGACACTACATGTACATGGTGCACATACATACATGTAGGCAACACATAAAATAATCTAAAAAACTAAATGAAATAAAATACTTTAAAACATTATTTTTACTTCTTAAATTTATGTTGCAGGATTTTATGGAGCATAAGGTTGTATAAGAGTCCTTTTAGATGTAAAAAATAATTAAAATTAGGTACAAGTCTTCAATAAAAGATTTCATTGTAATACAACTATATTACTAATTACACATAATTTGGAAATAGATATACATTGTCCAGAACAGTTTGGAGATCCAAGCTTTGGATGACTCCTTCCATCCCAGCTAAGCCAGGGTCTGCTATACGCTCTCTGTGTCTGTATTTTCCATACAACTAATCCATTGGACCCATGCGAACCTGACAAATATGGTCCTTCAGTTCTCTTTAAAACACATTTTTTCTTTCAACTGAGTAGAATTTGGCTACTTTACATTACTTGGCTCCTCAAAGCACCACCATTTCCATCATTTGTGCTTGGGTAAACAGTCCAATTTATTCCTGAGCACAAGCTCAAAACTGTGTGAGTCACCTCACAGGCTGCTATCCACTGTTGTAGGAAAGGGTGAAGACCAAGACTCCCCCTTATCCTGGACACTTCAGGACAACAGTACAAATACCAGAAGGGAGTTAGATTTAGGGAAGAGAAATGAAAGGAAAATTTTTTTTCTCCTCAATCCTAACTTAACATGGCTCTTCAAAGACAAGTATCAGGATTCTCTAGGGGGTGGAGAAAACAGAGAGGGCTGCCGGGGACCAGGGACATGTAGACATAGCTTGAAGGGTGAGGAAGAACAGCTCACATCTTGTAAAGTGTAAGAGATGCAACAGTGATGGCACTCTCGTGAGGCATGTGCCTCTCATCACCTCGCTCAGGTAATAATTCTAATAATAATAATTCTAATTGCCCCCGGGACTTGAAGAATTCAATAAGCCTCTACTGAGAAATTAAAATGTTAACTACACTGGAAGTTTGAAGTCTACACTCCCCACACCATCTCCCTCACATTCCTTTCCCTTAACTTGAATCAACCTAAGATTTCCACTTTGGAAGCAACCTCCATCATATCCAGTCACCTCTTCTAATAGGAGGCTCCACCCACCCATGCAGCCTTCTAGGAAGGCATGGATAATTGCTTAGTTTGGATTTTGAAGTTCTCCTAAGTCCTGTAAGAGGTGGGTCCTAGTGGGAGGTTTTAAGTGACTGGATATGTGCCTTTGGAGGAGATTATGGGTTCTCTCTTTCTCTCTCTCTCTCTCTCTCTCTCTCTCTCTCTCTCTCTCTTTCTTCCCCTCCCTTCCTTCCTCTCTCCCTCTCCTCAGCCACTATGAAGTGAGCAGCTTTGCTCTACCATGTGCTCTCCACCATTATGTGCTGCCTTGCCACAGGCCCAAAGCAATGAGACAAATTGATGAGGGAAAGATCCAAAACTGAGTCACAACAAACCTGTCTTCTTTATAAGTTAATTATCTCAGCTATTTTGTTATAGTAGAACACTGACTAACATGCTACTAAAAGGATCATATTCCCCATGCCATGAGATGGCCATAATTGAACTAGGCCAATCAAAGCAGATCTCCTAGGAAACAGACTCACCCAGTCCTTCCCAGTGAACCTGAATCTGGAGCTAGGAGAGCTCAGGGGCTCTGAGTGTAAGAATGCATTAGGCATAAGCAGTGACCAGAGTCAGATCAGAAAGCAGGCAGCCAAGGCCCAGATGATATCACATGTCAACCCTGACAGCTGAACTGAGTTGATCACGTGTTGGTAATGACTTCTCTTTACAGCTTGAGTAAGACTGGATTGGCCCTTCTGTAAGAGCTATGAAAAAGCTCCTAGGTGATCCATGCTTCCAACTGTTTTTTTTGTTTTTGTTTTTGTTTTTTTTTTTGGTCTTTTTGAGACAGGGTTTCCCTGTATCCCCAGCTGACCTGGAACTTACTGTGCAGACCAGGCTGGCCTTGAACTCACAGGGATTGACCTGCCTCTGCCTCCTGAATGCTGGGATTGAAGGCGTGTGCCACCATGTCCAGCTTCCAATTGTTTTTTGAAAATCCTATCTTACAAAGTCTGATGATTAACGCAGTATATCACTTCTCCAAACCTTCCTGCCTTTAGTTTTCATCCATCATGGTGCATGGAGCTTTTTCTTTTCTTCACACAAAGTCCCTTATCCTGTTGTGAATGGTGAGCCTTGCAAGTGACTTCTATGAAGCAAAGTGACAGAAGGCATGAATATTGGCAAACTGTGGGAATTAAAATGACTATGGGCCATAAAGGGATCAAGTATATGCTGCAGGTGGTGGAGCTGGGCCACTGAAAGTGGAACTTATTAATCTAAGCACAGCCCCCAAAATGGTTAATCACCTTGGGCCAGCTAACAGCCAGAGGGTAGCACATTCAAAAGATGTAAAGGCCTAAATGCCATTGTGGTGCTGCAGAAATGCTTTAGATGGAAGGGCAGAGTTTGCAATGCCAGGGGGTGTCCTGGCTTAGGTTCCAACAGAAGCCAAGTTTAAGACAAAGATCTGGACACAAGCAGCTGATTTTGAGTGGAGGAGTGAAAAAGTAGAAAATAAGCCTGGGAAAGAGAAAAGGAACAGTGCATCACGGAGATCCTTTCTCCTACTAATGAGGCACAAGCCCACTGGAAGCCCAGAGATGCATCCAGAACGCCTCCCAGAATTTTCCATCTGAAGGATATGTGATGCATTTCCTGTGTCCCAGATGTTGAGAGCTGCCCCAGAAGCATGAACTCCACAAATTACGGCCTATGCTTTGAGTGGGTTAAGCCAGCTCCTGCCTGTGGGGGAAACCCCCGGCCAGAAAGGGTTTCCGAATCAGAAAAGCACATCTTGCCATTCCAATGGGAGTCTGGTCACAGTGACCTACCCACTGAAACTGGGGCTGGAACCCAAGGAGAACTGAGGAGATATCTACCGTCAGTTAAGTACCAAAGGTAACCTTGGTCTTGTCTTGGAGGAAAAGTCTCTTGAGGCAAATGGAAAGATGTGATTGGCCCAGAGCCATGACATAATGATGCTTTCCTCTTCTGCTATCTCCTCTTATCATGGAACTCGATGCCAGAACCAAAACATCTCCTTGATACCTCACAAAGAGAACAGGACAGTGGAGAGAGCCTGCAGTGCACTTTCCATTTAAACCAAAGCCACTTGCTCCCACTGTTACCTGCTCTTTAAGCATGCACACACCTTTCCAAGTTGGAAACTAAAGCCAGCAACAGGAGAACACTAGGGGCTAATGGAAAAAAGAGATAGGCTCCAGGTTCTGTCTCAGGTCTACCAAGGGGAAAGGGAAGCTGGGGAAAGAAGACACTACTGGGCCTGACAGGGGTAGGCTCAGAGAAAGAAGGGCTCCCCTGGCCACCAAGTGCTGCCTGAGCTACAGGCAGGCTTAGGTTTCATATTTCAGCCAGGGGGCAATGCCCGTTCGTGCTAATTTTTAGAGAATCCCTACATTTCTATTGATTTGTTTAAGGTATCAGGTTCTGATTATTTTCCAGCATTCTGACAAGGAGCACTGATATCTAAGGCAGACTTCCAAAGACTTCCCCTTGGACAACGTTCATTGAAAATGAAAGTCAATACTCAGTATTGGGTTTCTGCCACAGGCACCTCGCTGCAGGCTCCTGGTCCCACTCTGTGCAGTTCCTTTGTTGTAGGCTGTCTGTGCCCTGCTTTCTAGCCACATCCTGTCTCCTAAAGCTACACCAGACCAGTTCCTGCTGAATGCTGTGAGATCCCTGTCCATTACAGCTATCATGGTCAAGAAGCAAGAGTAAACAAGGATATGCGCGTACACACACACACACACACACACACACACACACACACACACACACACCAACCATAGCAGAGAGGGATGGTAGAACAAGGGATTCTGGGAATAAAGG
The DNA here is from genome assembly GCF_000622305.1 of Nannospalax galili. Taxonomy (NCBI): domain Eukaryota; kingdom Metazoa; phylum Chordata; class Mammalia; order Rodentia; family Spalacidae; genus Nannospalax; species Nannospalax galili. The sequence continues at coordinate 2,933,871 of NW_008329677.1, forward strand.
GGCATGACATCTCTTTTCTAATTAGGTATTGTCTCTCCATGGTGAGACATGGTGAATGGGTGATGACATCATGGAGTGGGATTTTAAGTGTCCCCATGGTAGATACCATAGACAGAGTCCTTTTCTCAAGATCCCAGCTTCACTGTACCAGCAGGAGGTTATAGAAAGGGGGAGACTTGGCCTCTGGTTTCAGGAGATGCCCATCACAGTTTGAATATAATAGGAGGAATTTGCATGTGACATGTCCCTGGCCAAAGGGAATGGTTCAGGAGAGATGAGTGACACCAACCAGTCAGTGAGACATAAAAGGAAGTTTGTTGGCAGTTTCTACGAAAGAAGGCCTGTCTCACTCTCCAGGAAGAATTGGTGATGTCATATGTTGTTCTCCTCCTATGTGAAGAGGCAAGGCCTGGAACCAGTGCAGCCATTTTACCACCTAGGAGGAGCTGGCTTCGGGATGCAGCCAACATAAGCGAGGGAAAAGAAAAATGAAGCTAGACTCTTGATGTGACCACTGAGCTATACATCACTCCAGCCTCGATGTCCCATACACTGTAGAAACATCTGTGGCTGGATCACCAAGTAAGTCAAGCATTTCAGTATTTTATTTGTGAAGTATGAAGCGTCATGGCTAATGAGTCCTATGAAGCCTTCTGGATAGCACTGCCACGAACTGTCATACTCTGGTTCATGACAACTCCCTGCACCTTTCTGGCCTACATGGCCTTACCGCCACAGGAGCTTCTAAGAAGCCATCTGTCCGTATGTAAGCTGCTCCATAGGTGTGCCTCCCTTGGAAGAAAAGTTTTTCCTAAAGGCAGTGAATGCTCATCACAAAGTCCTTCTCCCCCATACTCATCAGTTCATCTGTTGAGTGAGGGACATCACCTTGTCTATGAGGGCAACCTCACAGGCAGCTCCACATCATGGCCAAAGAGGAGAGAAGAAAAGGAGGTGGGAAAGGGATGTTGTCTAAAAGCAATGCTTGCCTCAGAGATGTGCACTGAAGCCAAGATGGTGCTATAAATGTTGCCATCTGTTTTCTGTGGCAGCTTGGAGCATGGGTTAAGCCACATGAGGGCCTATGGGCATCTGAAGTGCTGTAGAAAGTCATTGCTGACCACCTTCTACTCCCAAGGCCATCCTGATCCAGTTTCCAATTAGAAGCTGATGGCATCTGTGTCTCGAGCTGATCTCTCCTCTCTGATGACAGGCTGTCTACTGCCTGACAGACAGGGAGTCACTGAGCCAGAGGAGTATGTCCACCTTGCCAGTAGGGAGGGCAGAGCCTATACGGCAAATGACATGGTCAGCAGCGGCATCCCACAGGTCTCTCTGAAAAGCCAGACAGACACAGGTCTCCGAACTTCAATCTTTGATGAGAAGCAATAAACTAGGAAGTTCTCTTCCTCTGAGGCAAACAGAACAATTATTTTCACAAAGTCATGCAGAGGATACACAGGTTGAGAACTGAGAACATTTTTTTAAATTGCTGGTTCTTCATGTTCAGTTCAGGTCTACTTAGCTTTACAATCACTACCGCTCTTGTTCCTCCTACTGTTTCCAAACACTACATAAATGTAACTTCAGTGGCATTACATCTGTGAGATGATGTGTAGGACACCATGCAAAAACATACTCACCTTGCCCTCCTAGTATCTGCAGTCCAGGCTGTGCCTACCTCATGCCAGGCATGGTCAAATACACCTCTACTGCATTTCAATAGATTAATTAACATGACAGAGGCCTTGTAAACTGGGTGAAGCTATTGCTACTTCTTAACTGGAAAAGACATATCAGAAGGTCACAGGCTAAATGTTGAATCTCTGCCTTGGACTAGACCACCAGCAACACTGAGTCCAACATCAGCCTGATGGTTCACAGTGATCACCTCAAGTTCATGGTCTTTTGAGCAGCCGGGTGTGAGCTGGCTGTCTTCTAGCTCCAATTCCAGGGACCACTTATTGGTCTTCGGGTCTCCACTTGACACTTGAACTCTGAGCACCTTCATCCATGTGATCCTTCCCTCTCTGTTCCCATTGGAGACAAGGGGAAAGAGAGCCGCCTTTTAAAGATATGATAAGAACTTCAAAAAGAGGTTTTACCATAGTGGGGAAAAAAGGAAAGCCAGAAGTACAGTAAATGTGGATGGTAGAATTTCAGTGGTGGGTATCGAAATGTGTCTTGTGAAGTTCTTCAAACATTTCTGTACAGTTGAACATTTTCATATGAAATATTAGAAGTAATATTGCAAAGGCTCTAACCCCTTGTAGTATCCAAAGTGTCGTAAGGGTCATAGCCAAGGGTAATGTATACAGTGAGCCCCTCCAGGTGTGCCCATGTCTGGCTGTGTGGCCAATGTGCTCATGTCTCTCCTAAACATGACAATGTATTACCATTTAGCAGAGCTTCTGAGACTATGTTACTCTGCCTCAGGGGCTTGGGGTGACAATGTGCTGACTGACCTTCATTGTACTCATGCACCCTGCACACAGCCATCACTAAGGAACAGACATCCTGGGGACATCCAGCAGTGGGGAGCCTGTTCCAGAACCATGTCTGCTGGAGCTCTTATTCCATGGACACCCCAATATTTCCATTGTCTCAAGGTTCACCTTGACTTCAGTTCCTCTTCCAGAATAGTCTGCCCCATCTTTTTTTATCAGAGGGGTTGGAAAACTTTCCTTCAGTGGCACAGCCACATCGGCAAACATCTTTTCTGGACAGAGCCATGAAATATCTCAGCCGGGAGGGAAATCATCTCTGCCCAGCTTGATTTTCAGTCCCTCCTTAGGAGGACACTATGACTGGGAAACTTACGTGACTAATTCAGCTGTGATGCAGGGTCTACCTCTGCACTCATAGAAAAATGGACGTTTTCTGATGACTATTTATCTGGTAACTTAATGGTAAAACCAGATAGGCCCAGATGCAGTTTTCATAACATCCCACAAATCACTCTGATGTGGCCTGCTCCTGTGCTGGACTGTGGCTATGCAGGTTTCACAGCCTATGATCATGACCCCCCGAGACTGTGAATGCGGGTACTAATGGTCTCTGTGAAAATAAGTACACACAGGGCTGGAGAGATGGCTCAGCGGTTAAGAGCACTGGCTGCTCTTGCAGAGGACCTGGGTTTGATTCCCAGCACCCACATGGCAGTAACAACCATCTGTAACTCCAGTTCCAGGGGATCCAATGCCCTTTTCTGACCTCTGTGGGTACTGCATGACACAGGTACACTTACATACATGCAGGCAGTATATTCATACACATAAAAAATAATAAAATATTTTTAAGAAAGAGAAGCAGTACACACACGGCTAATGTAGTTGAGGCTAACACTGCAGACAGGGACCCAAATGCAGATGCCAGGAACACAGTAGTACAGGAGGGCTCATGGTCCAGACTCAGACTGTGAGTGGCCTCTGAGTTACAAGTGAAAGGGCAGAGGGAATAGACTCACCCTCACAACAGAGATAAGAACCATACATATTGTGGTGTTTTGATGGTTAACACTGTCAACTTGACAGGATCTAGAATCATCCAGAAGACAAACCTCTGGGCATGTCTGTGAAGGAATATATATATACACTGAGTTAACTGAAGTAGGAAGGCACATCCCAAATATGGGCAGAACTATTCCATGGGCTGGAGTAGACGACTGAGTAAACAGGAGAAAATGTGCTGAGAGCCAGCTTCCATCTCTCCCTGCTTCCTGAATGCAGATGCAATGTGACCAACTGCCTCATGCTCCTGCCACCAGGATTTCCCTTCCAGGATAGACTGTGCCCTTGAATTGGGAGCCCATATAAACTTTTCATTCCTTAAGTTGATTTTGACAAGAACTTTGTCATAGCAATGGGAAAAGTACTCTAAGTACATTTTTTGTTTTTGCAGATACTGACAGGGGTCAATCTGCAGAGGGGTATAAATCAGACTTCTAAACTTCCCACAATGGCCAGCAAAGGCAGTGGTCAGGATGACTCACTAAAAAACAAAAAAGCAAGCAACCCGAGGTCATCTTCACCTCCTTGAAGGTGTACTTAGGGATCAAAGTTTGTGTTCTTTGAGACCAAGCTTTTGAAGGAATAAAAGATGTTTATATATCTCCAGCTGAACCAGGCAGGACAGAGGGATCTAGGCAGACATGAAGTCCTTTGGCCATTGGGGATTGACTGCCTATTTCTCTCAGTCTGCAGCTCAGAGAAGTCTCAATTAAGGAAACCATTGTTAGGGACAGATTATGAATTTTTAAAACAGTCCTGTCCATGGTTACAGATGTCTCACAGGAACAGAAGAAAGTGACAGTCACCTTACATGACTCTCCTTCCAGGATTTCCTTTAAAAACCTATCTTTCCAAATGATGTAAAAAAAAAAAAAAAGACCAAAATCACTTTTGGATGAATTCAGTGCTAGGATAGTCCATAGGATATGGTGTGGAGGTCTGAAAGAAACATAACATGAACACATAAGCAACCCACAGCCTCTACCAGAAATAATGAAAACAGAATAACAAACATATTTATTTAACCTGGCATACCCCAAGTATTATAATTTCAACCTATAATAAGTATAAAAGCTATTTTATGGTATGACTATATGAACTTATGAGAAAAAGCTCACCCATGTGAATTTTACCCACGATTAAATGTTTTTAGAATTCTTTACAGAGTTCTGCAAGGTTACTTCACCAACATCTAATTTAAGACTATTTTCATCGTGGAAAAAATCCAATTCCTCTCCATTACCCACTTGCCCACCTCCAGGCAACTAACTACTCACCTGCTTCTTGATTCTACAGATTTGCCTACACTGACATACCCTTGACAGGGACTCTTACTACATGGGTCTCTAGTGAATGGTTTCTTTAACTGAGCATGCATCAGCACATCTCTTCTTTTAGTTACTGAATAGTATCCCATGTGTGGACAAAAAATTATTAGTGAGATATTTTACATTCTTGTTCTGAATGAAGCTTCCAAAAGCAAATCTCCCATGGACCAGCTGCATTCCAAGTGCTACATGCTGAGTACAGTCCTGGCCTCCATAACACATAGCACACATCTATCTCTCTTTAGGATACTAAATAAAAGCTCTGGAAGGACAATTACTTGCTTAAGATCACAGGTCAGCCAGTGGCTACATCTCACCTTGAACTCATGAGTTCATGGGCCCACCTGATGCAACATACTTCATCCTTACCTACACTCTGGGTCATGTAGAGAGGATAAAGAGGAAAGCCCATCCAGAAGGCAACTCTTCCCCCTAAACATTATTGTACATCTTGATGGCTATCATTATGTTTTCAAAAAAGGCTCAGGCCCAGAACCAGGGTGGAAACCAGCCATAATCATCGTGAAGAGTGTTGTATAGGAGAAATCAGAGAAAGGAAGGAAGGTAGGCGGTAGGGAGGGAAGGCAGGCAGAAGGAGGGCCTCCAGCCTCCAAACAGCTGAATCCCCAACGGCTTCTGCCACTGATGGGCAGCAAAGCTTAAACTGATCAATCACTACAAATAAGTAACCAAACTGAAGTCCCTAGGCAGAGAGACAATACACACATCCTCTGCTTTATAGGGTAGTCAAGGAGAGGAGATGTAAAAGTATCTGAGTATAGGAGCCTGCTGGGTAAAAGCCAATGAACTTCCCCTTGTAAACAATATTGCCCTATGAATCCCCATTCAGTTAATCAAAGACATTTACTACTTCTGGGAAAGAGCAGATATACTCTCCATATAGGAATAAATAATAATAACAGCTGACACTTACATGGCAGCAATTATAGACCAGATGGTATTCTGAGTGGGTTACATATGGTAGTTTTAGTTTCTGTAGGTAGCTCCTCGCAACCCTGTGTAGGAGGCATTATTTTCATTATTATTAATGCAATTATTTTCATGATCCGTATTTAAAGAAAAAACAAAGCAGTCTGGCACAGAGAGAGCAAGTGACCCTCTGGAGGTCACAGAGTTATTAACTAGTACAGCCCACATTTGATCTCAGGCCTCAGAATTCAGGCTTCTGACCACTAGGCTGCTTTGGAGGAGCCTGGACTCTCTAGAGAACCTGGCCTTTCTCCGTGAAGACTTCTCTTCTGCAACAGAACCCAGAGTCTTCCCAGGCCATGCCGAGTGCCTTCTCAAGCCCTGCTTTCTGGCTCCAAAGAACATTTGTGGCCACCCTGACTACAGGAATGAGTCAGAAAGACAAAAGAATTCTTTCCTTTTGCTTATGAATTATTATTACTTGTCATCACTTGCATGAGCCACGAGGCTCTGGATTTATTAAACTGGAAGGAAGCTGCTGAGTCTGTTACCAAGGAATGACAAGACTCCACAATGCTTGGATTCATTGTTTTTGTCCCCCAAACCATGTCCCCAACTCATGCCTGAAATACTTTCTCAGAAATTCTCATTCGGAAGGCTAACCACCTGGAGAGCATGAGCAGGTGTCTTCCTACCACATGTGAAGCCTTTCTGCCCCAGCCTCATCTCAGGGAAGATTAAGAAGGAGCCAAGCCTAGTGGTGTAGGCCTGTAATTCCAGCTACTCAGGAGGCTGAGGCAACAGCACAACAAAGTCAAAGCTTGCCTCTGCCACAGAGTGAGTTCAAGGTCTGGGCAACCTTGATGAGACTCAGTCTCAAAACAAAGAAAGCACAAAAGGATTGAGACTGTAGCTCAGTGGTGGAGTGCCTGCCTACACACAAGCCCTTCCAATATTAAACAAACAAAAAATAGATTAAGACTAAGAGGGGTTCTCAGGATCTATTCCGGAACATCTGGGTGACCACACAGAGGCAGTCAGACTCTGGTGTCACATCATCTATGAACAAAGAACAAGATGCCTAGGGAATGCTACCCCGCTAGAGCACCCTGGCTAAAGGCCGCAATCATACTGGAAATGTTTAGTTTACTTATACAATGTAAAAGTTCCCAAGTTTATATAAAAAGCCAGATTTCAGCTTGTCTTGAGAAACAAGATGACTTGGCAACATGGGCCAGATTTTGCACCATGTAGCACTGAGGAGATCATGGACCTTGTGTTGGACAAGGGAAGCTCCAAGCCTGTCCAGCCCCAACCACTCCTCCTGCCACTCATCAGGCAGTGGGACATAGACACAGAACATACACATTACAGTTGGCTGTGGGCAGAGGACTATGAGGCCCAGCTGATCAGGCCCCACTTCTTTCTCATTTAAGTTCCATTCATGCCATACCAGAAACAGTGGTCAGCCAAGCCTGTGAGGCCTTCCCTCAGCACTCAAGCCCCTCTTTTTATTTGCCCCAGAATGAAAGATCATGTTTTCCTCCTTGATATACATGCCTGGTTTCTCCATCTACTCTAATGGCTGTGGAAGGACAAGGTCATTCCGTAGGCTCTCACAGCCTCCTACAAGACTGAGCAGCTCAATGAGGGGACAAGATGTCTTATACATGATTTCACACGGGTCCTTGATGTTCAAACCTGTGCCCAAACCTCAGAAGGCCATGGAGGATATATAGCTGATTTCTACAGGCAAAGACAATGATGACTCAAAATCAACATTCATGAAACAATCAGAGGAGTGAATGCCAGACTACATGGAAAGGGTAAGGGAACTCCAGAGGGCTATGACTTGACTCCTGAGAGAAACCAGGCCTCGAGGGTACAGCAGGCTGAACTGAGGTGACCTCTGGCAAGGAAATCATTTGCATGTGCCACACAATCTTCCTTAGACCCTGGCATCCAGAATATTTGCTTGCATGCTTCTCCTCTCTTGAGCTGAAAATGCCCTGAAAATGGCTGATTCCTGTGACCAAGAGTGGCAGGCAGGTCATTGGCCCTCAACAAATGGGGTCACTGGTTAAAATTGGCAGGACATGACCAGGACCCTGGGACATCCCAATAAGTCCCCAGGGGATGTGAAACTTTAGTTCTGGCCCCTCCTCCAGGGCTGGAGATGAATCCATAGGCTCCCTGGGCCAATGGCCAATACCTTCTATAAATGACACCATTCCATCTGTAGCCCTGAATATGTGTTGGGGGGGTGCACATGAGGAGCAGGGCATTGACTAATCCTGTGGGAAGACCAAACATCCAGGAATTGCTCCACATGTTGCCGCATGACCTCGCCTGACTCCAAGAGGCAAAGTACCTATTGCATAATGATATAGATGTAAACACCCACACCACTACCGTGACAAGGCAAAATCAAGTGACACCTGCATACATCTTCAGAGTGCAGTGCAAAGCTGTCTACATATCTATTGTAAATAGAGATTGCCTCCCCCCTAAACTGAAGGAACAAAATAAATGTATCACGGGACCTCCATACAAAAGTTGTCAAGGAACTCTGTGGAGCTGCTGACTGCCTAGCTTCCACAGTCAAGTGGGGCAGTGCCACATGTAAAAGAATACACCAAGACCACCCACGGGAAATTGGAAGGGGATTCTGGGAAGTTTACCCCCATTTCAACTGTAGACACTTTTTTAAGCTAGAAGAGAGGTAAGAGAAAAAGAGAACAGCTCTGAGTATCCACTTACTGGAAAAGATGAAACTGAACCACTCCGTCAGCCAGCTGATTTCAACAGATGACAGCAATGATTAAAATCAGCCGTCTGGATTAATTAGCGCCTATTACCACAGGCAGATCACTGCCCTGTCCCACCATGGCTTTTCCTTTTTGATCAAGGCTTTGGTGGCAAAGATTTTGTTAGCAATGGCTGCTGGGACCCTTCAAAATTGAGAGTCTCCCCAACACAAAGTTCCCCAGCCATCTGAGTTCATCCTGCCTCCAATCTGTCCTTCTGCTGTGCAAAACTGTTTGACTCCATCTCAAAGCCAGTTATTTTGGCCCTGACACCTCTTTATTCTTGGATCCATGGCTGTCTAGGGCAACATTCACTCTGACTAACATGGCCTGCTGTATCCAAAGGAATGATGCTCTCCCGTAATGGTTGTAAAAGATAAAAAGGAATTTATTAGGAGTTACACACAGCACTATGTCTTGTCTTTGATGGAATCACCAAGCACCATAAATTAAAAATCCACAGCACTGGACTGCAACCACTCGGTCGGTTGCCTAGAGGGAGAGAAAAGTCCTTCATCTGTGTACATGAAATTTAGAGTTCAAAACCGGCAGAATCTCAGGGACTTTCTATAGCAAGGAAGGTGGGACAAGTTTCAGTCTCTATCTTTCATCATCCCTGACGAGCCTCCTAGAGAAGACAGATGCTGGAGAAACACCCTCTGTAGCACTGCGGGTGCCCCTGTCGCTCCAAATTCACGCTCTGCCCATCTCCCGAACTCTGAGACATGTATCAAGCAGTTTCTCACCAGAGCTGTCTCAAGCATCTGTGAACATCATTCAGATGTGAGCCACCCTCAACCTGTAGGGAACTGGGTTGGATGGGAAAATCCACCAGCTTCCCTGCCCTCCTGTGGGATGATTTTGAAGGCTATTTTTTACACACTCTGAGATCCCACTAGGGTTCAGCTCACACCCCCGTGCTGTACCTTGCTTCAGAATACAACATTCATGGCTGGGGAGATGGCTCAGTCAGAAAAATGCTGGCCTTGCAATCATGAGGACCTGAGTTCAGAACCCTAGCATTCACATAAAAGCCAATGTAATGCCACTGCTGGGGAGGTAGGCAGGTGAATCCTTGAGTTCACTGGCCATCCAGATAGGTTCAATGAGAGATCCTGTCTCAAAAAAAAATTAGATGGATAGCAATCAAGGGAGACACCTGAACTCAACCTCTGGCCTCTACATGAATGTATATACACGGGCATGTGTGCCTGAACACAGATGTTCGTGTGCCTATACACATACATACATTGCACACATATATATGGAACACACATAGGAAAAGGGGATGGTATTCGTATGCTCTTCCCACTGCCTCACTTAATTCATTCCCTCTGTCTGCTTCCTGGGTCACCTCCTTGTACTCAAGCCCTTATCTGAGTTTTTGATTTTAGAGAAATCCAAACCAAGACATTGACTCAACAGGCAGATTTTAAATTCAGAAGTTCTTGTTTTTCTTCCATGTCTGTGGCTTATTCCATAGGGAACACTTTAGCTCTCTCTCACTACCCCTAATATAGAAATAATGGGCCTAAGAAAAAGCCAGGAGGAGGGAGGAGAGCTCTCTAGAGCAGTGAGGGACCACACTGGCCTGATATCTTCGGCTATTCCATTGGCTCTCTAAGCTAGTCTTCCCTAAAATCTCTTTGCTCTCCATACCTTTCATTTAAGGAATCAAATAGCTTTTCTATTCTGAGCACTATTCAACATCTTCAAAGGCAGCAGCTTGTCATAAGGTAGAAAGAATAGATAGGCTATCAATTAGTGATGTCTGTAATGGTACCAGAAAAGGAGAACAACAGCAATTGGACCAAACATTTATAGTAATATCTATGTGGAAAAGTGTAAAGAATCTGGGACCAGAAAAAAACAATAAATTGTAATTAAATTTGAACACCTAAAGCTCAAAGACATTGGGCATCTTGATTTTCCTGTCTGGGCTTTGGTGTCCTTAACTGTGCAGACGATGGCTTCTAGCTAGAAGGCTAGTACGAGAATCGTGTATGATGATATACAAAAGCCCCCAGCATATTTCTTGCTCAGTAAGCTTTTGGTTGCCGTCACACTGAAAGCCAGAGAGCTCATTAGAGAAAAAATGTTTCAGATTTCTTAAGCAAATACTCTATTTGCCAATATGACTTAAAGCATTTAATGGTGAAGAATTACAAAACGATTAAAAGGTTTTTTTTTTTTTTTTTTTCTGGCTCTAAAATGAAATTTTCCCTCTGGCCACAC
>NW_008329677.1:2944752-2966121 GCF_000622305.1 Nannospalax galili
CTCTATTCTGGTTGAAGTAGTTCTTCAGTGGAATTTAACCCTCCAGGCAAAGACATCTGATTCTAAGTAAACTAAAACACACCCATAGACCATGGTAGCCATAATTCCCAGGCCAATTAAAAATACTGATGGAAGAAGGTGCTGAAAATGGGACTGACTTTGATGAAACGTTGCTTTGAATAATTAACCGGCAGCAATGCAAGTTTAGATCCCATCCATTAGTTGATTGTCCTGTTTAGAAAATGAGACTGCAGCCCAATATCAGGAGCCACTCCTGACAGTGCATATACCCCAGCCATCAAGATAGTGGAATGTTGTGCAAGCGAGAAGCAAAGTTAAAACCTTCTGCAAACGGTATAAGCAGTGGTTTGGAAAATATGCTGGAAAGTTAGCTGCCAAAAACCAAAAATGAGAGCAATTTCAGGCACTTTCAGTTGCCAACAAATATGCCAGAAGCCAGCTTTGAGTCCAGCCCAGAATGGAACCTGGGCACATGGCTGCTGAATGACTTAATGACTGCTGGCCCTGCATATCTCCCCCACATATTCAGAATGTGCATAGGATCACATTAGAGGAATACAATTAGGAAAGGTACCCTTATAGGTCAGACAGACAACAATAAATATGGACGACTAGGTAAGTCTCTCCCTAGTACAAGCAGTTCCTCCTTTGCAGTTCTGACTGACACCAATTTCAATTGCTATGATCTAGTTAAATCACAGCAGTGCCTCCCTACCACAGCTCATACTGTCCACTAACTAAAGGATCAACATTCTCCACTAACTCAAATCACCATTCAGACGTGTACATGATCAGTGATCAACACATCCATTTTTGCAAAGCTAGTCTGGAAGCTCACTGCATTAGTTACTCAGTCCACCAAGAAAGCAGCAAATCACGTTTCCTCCCCATATCCCAGTCATTAAGCCCATCTGACAGTTTACAAAATGGATAATCCAAAGAAGAAATTAGCCAACAACATAAAAGTGAAGCAAAGGGAAGTGGTACCACAGGAGGGAGATGTGACCAGAATATAATGGAGCTGTGAAGAAACAACTGACTGTGAGAATTTTGACATGACTGTGATTGGTAAGGCTAGACTGCAGTCATGGGAATTCGTGAAGACAAACTTATCACCACAACAAAAGCAGCTAGCCAGCCACAAGGAGAAAGAGTGCTGTCCCTCAGGAACTCCTGGAGATGTTAACATTACTGAAAACACATAACACAGGTATGATGACCAGCCAGCACATTCAAAATGATACTTTCTCTGTGTCGTAAGCACTATTCAAACTACTCTGGAGAAGAGAAGGCATTTTGATTCTCAATATTTCAAGTATTTAAAATTAATTGCTTAAGTATTTTGCTATGCATCACTAGGAGTGTGGTATGGTGGGCACATTGAATTAATTCTCTCTACATGGGGAAGTCCATAAGGAAGACAAATAGTAAAGCTTTGCTTAGAGGTTGGTTCAGACTTCTGACTCCAATAAATGAAGCAAGATGCCAGAACTATGGTCAGTTTGTTCCAAGCCCCTCCACTTTTTTCCATTTCTGGGACTATACTGTACTCCAGAACAAAAGTGGACTGGCAGATAACACACAAAAACATCCAGTGTAAGTTTTATAAAGCTTCACCATGACTCAAGTGGACCTCTGAAGAATGAGTTTCCTCATTGCCCTCAGACACCTGCGTAGCACATGAGACTTTACCATCCCTATCTACAGAACAGAAAGTGAGAGAGAGAAAATGAGACACTAACCCCAAACCACACAATCAGGAAAAGCAGACCTAGACCCAGTAGAAATAAAATGTGTACAGACGCAAGCCTCATGTGTAACCTTAAACTGCCTAGAATCCACAACTTAAAGTTTCTCTAAAAGAAATTAAGTATAATAGAGTTGAATTAACCCAATACATTGAAAATATCCTTGTAATACATAATTAACACAAAATTACTACTGAAATAGTCACATTCCTGTGTATTGTCTTCAAAATCTGATGGACATGTTACACATCTCAATACCACTGTTCAAGTTCTCGCTCAGCTACACGTGACTGCTTACTGCTGCACCGCAACAGAGCTGGGAACTGTCTTCGCTGCCAGGAATGAGCATTTCAGTGGCTAGGAGCCTCATATTTTTTAGCCACAAAATTATTATCTCAGGATTATACCCTTCCCTTTTCAAGAGTGTTCTGAGAAAGTCACAGATCACTAGAAAGTGCTGAAGACGTTTCAGAAATTGGATTTAGATTCTTTATTCCTCCTTAATTTTCCCTTGCTTGGAAAAACTCAGAGAAGCAACAGAAGAGGCAGCTTTGGTGAGAAAAGTCAGAGTTAGGCACAGGCTGTGGCTATGCCTGAGTGGGAAGGGTGGTTGATCCCATAAGGTCCCACACAAGTTGATGGCAGCCAAGGGGCGGCTGCCTTCCTATCTGAGCGGTTGATGTTTTCTTATTTGGGATGAACTTCTGTTGACTGATCATCTGTTATATATGAAAGAGCATTCTTATTAATTAAAACAATCAGTTTCTACAGTATCTTTTGCATTGGAAAAATAATTTGATGTCTTTTGGAGAAATGCTTTTATCTTTAACTTTTCTTGACACTGCCTACAAACTCAGCTAAAATATTGATTACAAGGAATAATATGATCATTCTTGTCTGTTCCTGACTTTAAAAGAAATACCCAGTTAAGGTTTAATTAGTAATTATACTTCTTTTCAGGTTTTGATATTCTAACTCTACCCTCTAGTAGCACTGCTTGGCAGGAGGTTGGGGGGGGAGAATGTAGAGCAACGAAGAGGGGAAGAAAAAACATCTGAACTTTCAACATGTCTTTCTGCATTTGTGGAGCTAATCACAGCTCTCTTCTGGCCAGTCTGATCTGCCCATGAGGTAAATTCCAATAATGAAATTAGACAGGTAAGCATATTATACAATGCTGATCAAAAAGTTTAAGGTTGCACATTCCAGTCAAGTTTCAATTTCTTCTCAGATCATAGTGTTAACTAATGCTTCTCTAGAACATTTTTTTTCCCCGGGTTTGCTAAGAAATTGGCAAAGAGCTACTTACTCTTTTTTAATCTCTGCTGCAACTACATCTATGTACCACTTTTCTCGTCTAATCTCCATTTTTGCTGACTAAGCTCATCAAGAAATTCATGTACTTTATTATTCTTTATGAAGAACTAAATTAGGTTTTGACAGTTCTATTGATTACAGCTCTGCTTTCTGTTAACTGGTTGCACTCATATATATTACTTCCTTTTTCTAGTGTCTCTGGATTTATTTTATTGTTCTTTCCTCTAACTTCTTACAGCGAATAATTAACTCATTTATTTTTAGTCTTCCTTTACTGTGGTGTAGTATAGAACAGCCACATGCTGCATAATGACATTTCAGTTAACAATGAGTTCCACTCCCAACAGTCCCATAACAGCATAATAGAGCTGAGCTCTTTCCTGGCTACCATGAAGATGTGCAATCCATCACTCAAGCTTGTGATGATGCTGACGTAGCAAAGCCTGCTTTGCTTCCAATTGTAGGAAAGTACAGAGCCACAGCCATGCACAGTGCATGATGCTTGATACAAACTGATACCACTACTCCTCGCATCTGCCACACTATGGTTTTTTATAGATTCACATACAAAATATTAGATATCATTATGGCATTTTCAAGGTATGTCTTAGTAAATTCTCCTCCCCCATTCATCTCCCCCAGCCTCCTGCCATCCATGACCCCCTTGCTACCTCGCCACAGTCTCCTTTCCTCTTCCATTTCAAGTGTGTCCTTTTGCTCCCTGCCTCTCTCTCATCACCATTTAACTCTCTCTTGGTCTCCATTCTAGTTTTTTGGGGCTTAACCCACATTTGCACCCATTTATAGACATACATGTATACACTACAAGCTGAGAGCCACATAGGACAGAGAACATGCATTTGTATTTCTGAGTTTAGGTCATCTTGCTGAAAATAATACTTTCCAGATCCATCCATTTTCCTGAAATTTTCCCAATTTCTTTTTTCTTCACAGTTGATACAATTCTGTTGTGTATGTGTCCACATTATCATTATGCATTCATCAGTTGATGCACATCTAGGCTGATTCCCTTTCCTTGCTATTGTGAATACAGTAGAAATAACCATGGATGTGCAAGTATCTCTGATAAGGCATAGAGTGCTTTGTGTATATGTCAAGGAGTGGTACAGTTGGGCCATATCGTAGTTCTATTTCTAATGTTCTTTGAGAATGCTTCATACTGATTTCCACAATGGCTATACCAGTTTACACTCCCAACAGCAGTGAAGAAGGGTTCTTTCTCCATGGTCACATGTTGGCAGACATCTTGATGATAGCCATTCTGACTAGGGTGAGGTGGTATCTCAAAGGAGTTTTAATTTACATTTCCTTGAAGCCTAGGAATACTGAACATTAAAAAAAAATACTTAGGCACCATTTGTGGTTCTTCTTTTGAGAACTGTCATTCCTTTATTCATTTTAAAGGGTTAACTGCGAAACAGCCTGGGGCAGGATCTGCCCCATAAGAGGCTGTCTGTCATCTCTCCCAGAAACCTTTCAATGGGCCAGGAATGGAGATGGAAGACATTGACTTTGAGCATCTTGACTGCTGTGTATGCCTAGGCTAGCATATGTCTTGACTTTTAGCAAAACCATTTAAAAACAAGAAGGAAAGAAGAGAGGGCGGAAGAAAGAAGGAAAGGGAAGAAAACTGGTTTAAAGAATACGCATATGGGGGCTGGAGAGATGGCTTTATGGTTAAGAACACTGATTATTCTTGCAGAGGACCCAGGTTCGGTTCCCAGCACCCACATGGTGGCTAACAATCATCTATAACTCCAGTTCCAGGAGATCTGACACCTTCTTCTAACCTCTGAAGGGAATTGCACGACCCAAGTGCATTTACATACATGCAAGCAATACACTCACATATTTATAAAATAAAATTTAAAAATAATAAATAAAATATTAAAAAATAATAAGCATTTGAAGCAAGCATTTTTGAGTCCAGCCATCTTGGTATAGGCCTATAATGCCATACTCAAAAGGTAGAGGTAGGGTTGTGATTTTTTGAGGCCATCCTGGACAATAATAGCAATACTTTATCTCACAAGGGAAAAAAATACGATTTTTACGAAACTACATAATGTAGTCATATTCTAAATATGATTATAAGAGGATGAAAAAAGTCTCAAAAATAAAGTTTTAAAGTTTTAGTAGCTACAATTAATTCATTATAAGAGAACACTAAAAATTCAATGCAGCCTAAGGTTCAATGTCCACTGCAGTGGGCGGTTGAGTCCTCAGTCTTCCATTTATTCACCATCCACTCACTGACTTACCCAGTCAGCTTTTGCTACTGGAAATTCTGTGAGTGTTTGCCTACTGCAATTTCTCCCATTCCTGTCTTGTCGGCAATTCGTCCCTTTATCTTATATCTGTCCCTTTCAAACAGCATAGAGATAAAATGTATTTTTTATGATTCAGTTATACAATGTGTGATCTGTTCTGAACTTGGCCCATTTACACTTATCATTCATTTATTTGGATTTATATTTATCCTCTGGCTTTCTAGCTTCTCTTTTCCTGCTTTTTCTCATCCTCTGTGTTTTATTCTAATTGCTCTTTGCTGTCTTTGGATTGATGAGGTTCTTTAGGCCAGTTTTTACCTCTTTTCATTTGGAAGTTACATACTCAATTCTTTTTACTTTAGTAATTCCTCATGAGTTTTAATGGACACATACACATTTAACTTAATAAAATTAAAATTTTTTAAACATTTGTACTAATTCTTTGAGAATTTCACACAGTTTATTCTTATCATAATTAATCCTCATCCCCATCTCTTCCCAGACTCACCCCACATCCCTAACTGCCCCAACTTTAAGCCCTCTTTTTTTTAAGTCCATCAAGTCCAAATTGTGTTTCCCAAATACTCTTGGGTGAGGGTCTATCCCCTGGAACATGGCCAACCTACCAGGGGCCACATCCCCAAAGAAAATTGACTCTTCCTCTCCAAGCATCATTAATTGCCAATAACCCCTCAGCTAGGGGCAGGGCTTCATGTCCAACTCCCCACACCATGCTGAGATTCTGTCTAACTTGCGCTTGCACACATCCTGTGTGTTGTCACAACTGCTGTTTAAGTTCGTATGTGCAACTGCCCTGTTGTATCCAGAAAACTAGTTCATTGTAGTCATCTGCCACCTCTGGCTCTCACAATCTTTCTGCCTGAGACTTCGGGGAAGACATATATGTCCCATTTAGGGCTGAACACTAAATAAAATTAATTTTCATCAATATATTGACTCTTCCCCTCAAATACAGGAACATAGTATTTTAATTCTGATCATCTACTCAAATTATTTATATAGTCACTATTGCTCTATGTACTTTAAAGTGTTTATGTATGTGTTTATGAATGCTATTATATGCATTTCAGATATTATGCTCATGTCTTGGTATGGGGTCTCTAGAGCATAAAAATAAAGAATTCCAAAACCACACAGCAGGTCCATGGCAATATATTTTTGGAACAAGCGCCTCCATTCCCAATCAGAGCCCAGGTCAAAAGGGAAAAACTTCCTAGATTTTCACTGTGGGAAGAATAATTGCTACATGGCTTTTCACTTACTAATGAAAAGACCCCTCTTTCATATGTGTGTATCTAGTTCCTTAACCCATGCACACTCCCAGCCTTGCCTTTTGTCCTTCCCTGCCACTTCATTAAAGGAGTATCTCCTGTTCCCCAAGATAGACAAATGGCATCAAGGAAAATGAAACATCAGTGCCAGCATGCTCCTTTCATGGACATTCACCTTTCTTTTGAGTCACATCTCCAAGAAGGTTTCCTACTTCCTGTAAGTTTATCCCAACAACTGTTAGGATACTAGCTGGCATTTTCTGCTTTTTTGATCAAGAAGAATCTCAAGGTGACTTGTCTATTGGGCATCACATGGCTTTCACAATGATCTTTATAGAAGGTTTAGCTGGTAATGTCATTTCCTTCCTGCTTAAAAATCTTTGAGGATATCTCTTTACTCTTACAATAGACACTTAATTGCTTGTTGCAGTTTAGGACTGCCTGTTGCTGCTTTCCCCACCCAACATCATGCCTGGTCACTCTGGGCTTCATTCACTTCCTGCAAGCACACAGGTCTCCCAGTCTCAGTCTCTCTAGTGCACCATGCCTCTGCAACCCCCTGGACTTGGAAAAAGCTGCCGCTTCACTTTACTGCATCGATCCTACTCATTCTTCAGACACTGTCTTGTCCCAGCAATTGCTTCCTTGAGGAAATTTTGTTCAGCCCTCCAGACTAATTTGGGGTTTCCTGTATGTGTTCATGCAGCACATTCCTTTGACAACTTTCCTCCACTTATGATTACATGCTTAACAGAGAAATTTTCTAATTGATGCCCATCTTCTCAGTGGTGGATCAGCATTGGCTCTCCAGCAGCTGGGTGAGCATCTGGCTCATGGTCCTCACAGGGCACTAAAGGAAAGTATACTGAGCTAAGATGATGCAGTGACCCAGTAGCCAATAGGGAGATGAGGGCCAGATCAGGGCATGAGAATGGAAGGCAAGGAGAGGTAAGAGAAGAGAAGAAGGTATTGAAGTTTTGGGTAAATGAAAGTAAAGGGGGGCTAGAGAGATGGCTCAGCGGTTAAGTGCACTGACTGTTCTTGCAGAGGACCCAAGTTCAATTTCCAACACCAAAATGGCAGATAACAACCATCTGAAACACCAGTTCCAGGGGATCTGATGCCTTCTTCTGACCTCTGTGGGCACTGCACAACATAAGACACAGGTTCACGTATATACACACAGGGAATACACTCATACACATAAAAAAAATAAAATTAATAAATAAAATATTTTAAAAATACATTTAAAAGGGAGCCACATTTCACTGAAAGAAATTTGTTTATTGGCATTTTACCCATGCTAAGGATGATAGGTAAGAAAATTCAGGTACAAAGTCCAGTGACCACCAGAAATGCTGACATCGTGTTCTGGAATCAGTTAGATGTTTCTCAGTGTGTCCTTTCCCAGCATCCACCACAACTGCTGTGCTGTGCAGTGGAGTCTTTTGTGTTGTCTGATTGTCATTTCTGGCTCAAATATTCACTATGGTAATACTATTCATACACTCAGCATCTTATAAATTATATACCTGTATCTTACAATTCCTACCAATTAACACAAGTCCTGGGAAATTACACAGGATAAATTCAGTAATCTCTTCTCAAATAAGTTTCAAGTTATTTGAAGTGCATATCCTTAATCTCAGTATTCAGGAAGGTCAAGAGTTCAAGGTCAGCCTAGGCTACATGATGAGGCTGTGTCAGAGAGAAAAAGAGACTAAAACTTTTTAAACTTATTTCTATTTAAATATTAAAGAGAAGACAGAAAGGTCCTTTCTGAGTATATCTACTGGATTTTACTGAGTAGAGGGAAAATTCGTGCTGTAGTAGAAACATCATGGATTGTTGACAGCACACTCCCAAATTATCTGATTCTAACTTCTCCTTACCCTTGGCTATTTTGCAACACTGAAAATTGATAGTGATGTAAAATAATTACCCGGACTTGCTAGTATCATAGAGTAGGTTTAATTATTTTTTTCCTCTCCTACAGAGGAAGAAAACAATTTGGCCTTTTTGCATACTGACTCTGCCCTCCCTGACCTAAAGTGCCTGTTCTTTGAACTATTTGTGGACATGTCTGTGACATCCTACCACTTTCCTCCATTCCTAATGAATTAAATGAACTCTTTAGCATGAGTTCATTGTAGGATCATAGATTACTATTTCTGAAAAATATCATTTAGCAAGGAATGAGAGACCTTGAGCTCTGAGTGCTGACTGGTACTCTCAAAACACTGCCATGTGGAAAATGTCAGCCGCAATCCCCATTGCTTTTGGCATAGTTTGGGAGAAAAAGTGAAAAAATTACTGCTTTCCGTTGCCCAAACCTGTTGTCCGACCCCCAATCTATATGGGACATCTCAAACACAACGCAAGCACAACTGGCCTCGTATCACACCTGCCCAGTAAATGAGTGCGTGAATGAATGAAGTTGAAACACACAAAAGCCAAGGTTTTCATTTACTTCCATCAGGGCACACAGACTGGATCCAGATAATACCAACACTCTTCTCTCTGAGGTGCAAATTAATTTTCCTCTTGGATTTATGTTCAGTATGTCCATTTACAACCCTCCCTTCGCCTCACCTCCTCTCGATTTTCCACAAAAGCTTTATTATTATTAGTCTCAAAACCAAACTCATTGTAAATATGGAGGCCTACAGGGGATCTGATCACACTGAGGTGCAGAGAGATATGCTGAAGTCAATCACTTTTTCCAAAGTGCCTGTCAGGGATTGTGAAGGCATAACTGGGTCAATCAAAGGGAACCATTCAAACTTGCTGCCTAGTGGGATCAAGTTCACTTATTATTCAGCATTTCAACAGCACTTAGCACTTATTTTTCAGCATCCTTTTGCCAGAAAGACAAAAGGCAGCCATTCCGCAGTAAAATGACCCCACTATCTGGGGGATGCTGATTCACCATTCATCACAACTTCTCCCAAAGATCCTCAAGTGAATTCAGAGCCGCCAGGCTGGTAGGAACACCTCCAACTCAGTCAGGAAGGCAGAGAATGAAAAACCTCACCACAAGCACCACCAGCACAAACTGATGGATAGTTATAAGTTATTCTTCCCAATTTATCAGTGCTAGCTTTAGGAAAGGCTCTGGGCCATGCCCAGGAAGTACTGTTCAGTGTTTCAGAATTCAGACCTGGATGCCTGATCCAACCTATGTGAGACCAGTATGCATTTCCTAATTAATAGTCTGACCTCAAGAATGAAGCAATGGGAAAACGGAATGGCTAGACTAGGAGTCGGGCCATCTAGAGACGATGACCCTGGGCCCAAGAAGGTAACTGGGCAGCTCAGAACCACAGTTCTCATGACGCCTGAGGAATTCCTCAGCCCTGCCTGGTGTCCATACAACCCTGGTGTCTCAGAGTAGGTAGACTAACCAGGCATATGTGACTAGCTTTGACAGCTCTCAAACAGGGTCACCTCCCCAGACATCTGGGGGCCCTAGGTCCTGTCCTACCCAACAGCCATATCTGTGCAGCTGCATTGCCCACTTGCACAGTTCTCTTGGCTACAGGGTCTGCTTTCCCCAAATCTACTGCATGGATCCAGCAGCTTGTAAACTGGCTGGTCCACAGAAGTTCCCATGGTGATTGACAAGGATAGCGTGGTGGAGGCCTAAGGCAGGCCAGGCCCACAGGGGCTCCTATGCTCACAACTGGTGTCAACTACATCCCCTTCCCTGACCAGACATCACCCTGCTGCCATGAGCAATGGCTACTCATGGCTCTTAGCTGCCCCTGTCCCCACAGAGAAGCTGCCTCAGTTGAGAGGCCACGCACCTGCCACTTGCCCCATGCCAGGACACCCAGGGACTACTGAGTGGCAGGTCAGGGGCTACAAAAGGTGGCCCTTGGCTCCAAGATCAGATCAACTCTGTGATGTCCTTGTTTTGGGGGGCTCCCACTGAGATTGGCTAGATCCCAATAGAGACAACATTCCCAGCTACCTCTCCTGCTTCCAGCTCTCAAGAATCCTGCTGTGCCAACTAGAGGCAGGGTGCCTCCCAAGAGGAGACGCCACAGTGCTGTCCCATTTATTCCCTCACAAGGGACATGAATGACTGTAGACTCCACTAGCCTGCCTGGCTTCCCTGAGTTTGGTCTACCCTGAGGAGAGTTTTCATGTCCCAACAGCTCCTAGGAATCTATGGGAAACACCCTGTAAATGAGTCATTTCTGTTAGGTCCTTGGAATTGGGCCAGCCAGATAGAAGATTGAGGTCAGCCCCAAATCATGTTCCATACCAACCATCATGGCATTCCACACAGTCTAAGGAGTTGCCTGCAACCAAGATGGATGCTTCCCAGCCCTGGGCTTTGTAGTAGTCAAGGAGAGGAGGCTGTCCCTGGTCAAAGGTAGAGAGGGATGATCCTGGTGTTATAAAACTCCACTTTTCCTATGTGTCTTGGTTCTCAGTGTTCACCCCAAGTCAGGCTAGAATCTCTTCCAGGACACCTTTGTGCCCTGAGACCCAAGATTCATCTACAGTGACCTCACACTGTATTCAGCCACTTCTCTATCCACTCCCCAGAGTACAGTTATTGATAGAGAGACTAGCGTGATCCCTCAGGCTGGCAGCTGGGAGCCTCCAGGTCTGGTTAGGAGCAGGGGTCTGAACAAGTCCAAGGCATGAGACCACACATGAAGAAAGTCATTCCACTTCTAGAAAACCTTCCCCAATGGGCTGCAGCAGCTGTCATGATGTTCCACAGAGGGCTGTAGATGGAACTACATCGGAGACAAGAGGGGCTTTCAAACCCCGCCCCTCCACTCCAAGTTCTGTCATTTCAAACCAGATTCCCAATAGGTAGGGTGAGAATGATGTGACAGGATATTATTCCAATCAAACCAATTATCTGCTAGCACGGAGAGCCTAGAATACCCTTAACCCACCACAGATATGCAAGGTTTTCCCAAGATGCTATCCCTGAGCTGAAATGAATGGAAGAGAGAAAGGGGCCAACAACCCAAAAGACACTGTTCTCCAGTATGTTGGCAAATGTTCCAAAGGAATGTCTTCCCCACAGGCAGGACCCTACTTCTCCTATGACTATGAGGACCTCAGTTGAGGTGATGGATCTCACCCCATCTCAAGCCCCACCTCCAGAAAGAGACAGCTGGCGGTGGGATCCCCATACACAGAAGGTGTGGTTAGAAAGGCAACACTCTATTTAGGAAATGTGCTGCTCTGTTATTTCTATCTCAGGGTGTTTGGGCTGTCTGTGCTCACACTACTCATTAGGAGTTTAGCACCTTTCCAGCACTGCACAGAGAGCATGGGAGAGAGGCCAACGTTTACAAGGCAGACCCCAGGCACGGCCATTTTGGAAAGTCTCATCCTTACTCTTTTCTTTTAAAAAGTGTTTCTCTAAAGAGCTCTAGCTATTGAGATCACACTTTCTCTGGTACAATTAACACTTTTCTCATCATTGTAATTCCCCTGACTGCATTACTACCTCAGGACAATGTGTGTGTGTGTGTGTGTGTGTGTGTGTGTGTGTGTGTGTATGTGTGTGTGCACCTGTGTGTAGAGCCCTCTGGCAAAGGGTAAGAGGAGAGGAGAGAAAGGAAAAAATAACAATAAGATTAACAATCATTGTTATCTTGGCTTCCAGAGGGCAAGGCATGTGCCCCCTTGCATGGTGCTAGGCCTCAACACCAATCAAGTGTGAGGGTCTATGGTACTACGGTACTGGCTATGACTCCTTCCCAAAGACTTGAATTCTCTCTTGGCTGTGGTTTGCCCATGAAGCTTTCTATCCAGCAAATGTGATCTCACATCCACTTGAGATGTTAAATAGGTACATTCACTGCAGAGAATGAGTGAGGAGGCTCGACGAAAACAGAGCAAAGGTCCTGCCCAATGTGCTGCGATATATACCTGGGGTATATAGACATGCACACACACATACACACACACCCACGGAAGGACATGTAAAAGAATTCTCTGAGCATGCTGAGCAGAAAAATAATCCACCATTGTTCATTGTGGGACTGAATCAGTCATAGGTTCAGGCATACCAAGCCCACATCCAGGCACAGAAGCCTTAGAACACTAAGGCCAGCAGCTGACTTGGGCACACCCAGTCACATAACAGCCGGATGGAAGCGGGTGCCATGAGCAGACTTGTTTGTCTTCAGGTCTCCCTCGTAGCCACCCATGAGCTAAGCTGAGGTCAGCTATACGTAGTGGCAGCAGATAGGCACAGAGTGAATGATGCACCATCACCATATAGTTTCCTATATAAGCCTCCATGTAATTTTAATAAACAGATTTGCCCTCTGACGCTGTCCCTGGGATATTCATGGAGAAACCCCATGCCACACCCTCTTCGGCTATTCAATTAGGGTCCTTCTGCCCCGGCCCAAAGAAGGACCTCATTTCATCAATTATCACACTGAAATAGTGAATGGAAATCATAGAGAATAATCTATTACCAGATATGAAGACATGGATGAATGTCCCATGCACAACATTCAGTAAAGGAGCATCAGCAGAGATTATACTGAAATAACACAATACTGGGTAGAACAAACCTATGTTTGTCATGGGGGATGGCTCACATTGGAGGGATGCTTGATACACTTATGATAGATGCATTTTTCCATGTGTATATAACATATCACACACACAGCTCTAAGAGCAGTTTTAAGGAAAGTAACAAAATGAATCATGTTCTCTCTTCCCAAAACTGTCCTTGTCACTTCCTATTTGGGTTGAAAATGGAAAAGGCAGCAGAAAAATGTTTTAGCAGCTCAGGCTTTTATAAAAAAAAAATCTACTGAAAGTAAAACGAGCTGGAGTAAATGCCGGCCCAGGCTTTCATCAGAAGGAGGGGACAGTCTATGAGGGACTGATGACAAAGGCAAAGCCAAGTTTTTCATGTAAAAGTAGCACATCTCTTTACCCCAACTTAGCTCTCAACAGGGGCAAATTTCAGCTAAATTCATCCACAGTTAACGCTCACACAGTCAAAATTTCATTCCATTCTCATGTCCTTGTACACACAAGACCAGAGATGCACAGCACAGTCATCCTTCCATATCTATATGATGGATGGGTTCCAAGCCTCCTCGCAGATACTAAAAGCCAGAAAAGCATGCATAATTTATATAAGACAAAATAGTTTTTACATGTAACCTATGTACATTTTCCCATCAAACTTAAATCTTGTCTACATGTCTATATCACTTACAAAACAATACAATGTTATTCCATATAGAACATTAGTTATAATGCATTTGCTTAAGTAATAATGGCATAAGAAGTCCATACATGTCAGCACAGACATCATTTGTTCTCAATACTTTTGATCATGGTTGGTCAAATCTACGGATGTAGAAGGGGCCAGCAGCTTTATGCAAGAACATGTGAGGGATCTGCTGCAAGTTTCATCCTTGCCCTCCTAGTTTTCAGTTCTCTCCAAGAGGCTGGTTCCAGCTGAGCCAGCATGTGGCATGAATAGATGTTGACCCCAAGATGCAGTTTCCTGTGACTTTACAGGGACCCCTCATCCAGCCTTCTCAGAAGGTAGCCCTCACGAAACCCTTTCAAGACAACATGGAGATAGCAAAGTGGCTGAAGGTAGATGGAAGAGCCTGCTGGCCCTGATGACTACCTACCTCTATCGTCCATACCTTGCCCTGCACCTACAGGCCCCAGAAGTAGGGGCTCATGTTCACAGTGTTTCCACCACAGAAAGGCCTGCACTTTGCATAGGAAGGGGAAAATGAATGAATGTGCAGTTTCTGAGACTTGGAGAGTTTCTAAACTCAAAACTTAAAGTGCACTCAGAAAAAGGGGCACATGTACAATTGGCAAGTGTCCTGTTTATAATAGGGACTGCACCCATCAAATGTCTGCTATGTGGCCATCATCTTTCCTTATCAACAATTCAGGCCAAGGACCACACAATTAACATTATTTTTAAAATTCATTTCATGGTGTGTCTGGAATTTAGGCAGCTTCCCTAAGAGAAATGGGCAGAAGAGTAACTTGATTAGTTCAATACTTTTTACAAAGAGTCAGGTTTGTAAATCTGGACCCACTGAGCCATCAAGCACCCCTGACGTGATTTGGAAGTGGTTTATCCCCAAGGGTTCAGGTGTTGGAAGTTCAGTCTCTAAAATGGTGATTCTGGGAAATAGTGGGACATTTAAGAGGTGGGGCCTAGTGGGAGGCAGTTCGGCACTGGAGAGGTCATTCTTGAAGGGTCTCGCTTGTTATAAGAAGAGCAAAACTGACCCATTTCTGTTTTCTGGCTTCTTGTCTCATTATGTGGTCTCTCCCTTTCGCATGTACTTCTGCCATGATATCCTGAAACCAAGGCTTCCTCAGCAGAGCTACACCTGTTCTGTTTGGACTTTCAGCCCCCAAAATTGTGAGCTGAAAAAAAATCTATTTTTCTTTTTTAAAAAATATTTTATTTATAGTTTTTATTTTATGTGTACGAGCATATTGCCTGCATGTAGGTAGGTGTACCCATGTTGTACAGCACCTGCAGAGATCAGAAGACTTCCCAGGAACTAGAGTTACAGACAGTTGTTAGCCACCATTTGGGTGCTGGTAATGAAACTGTGTCCTCTACAAGAGCAGTCAGTGCTCTTACCTACCGAGATATCTCTCCAGCCCCTCTATTTTTCTTATAAAGTACTAAGCTTCAGGTATTTCCTTATAGAAAAAAGAGACTAATACAACAATATAAACTCCAAGAGGTACTCCCTCTTCCACACACGCATCCCTGTCTGTCAACTGAACTACTATCACAACTATTCATCTTTCAATGTGTCCTGGATGCTCATTTTAAGGTTTTATATTTTTTAATCTATCCACTTTATGCTGTAGTGGACATATAGTGAAATATAGACTGGTATCAACCCCTAGGGAGAAATGGAGACTTCCTGTTTCTCCAGGCAGCAGTTGCTTCCTCTCTTGGGCAACTTTGTGGTATCAACCTTTACTGATCACTATCAATACCTATGTCCACCCTCAGAGTTACTGTGTATAGTGGATTCCCAGCATAAGAAAACAGAATTTCTCTGTAACATTCTATTTAGACAAACCATAACATTGCTTATAAGCATCCATGCTAATTTGGATCTTAATAAAGGAGCATTCTCTGGTTCCTAAATCAACTTCTCCAGGACACCCCCCTAAAAAAAGCAATGTACACTATGATCAGGATGAGCAGATAAAAATAAGCCAAAAATCCTGGGAGTATTTTACCAGAAATCAACTGAGCATGCTTTCTCCATCTACATGTGGAAAACCCTCATTTTACCTATTCCACAGTTACTTACCAAACTTCTCTCTGGAGAACAGCTTGCCAGAGACCCAGAACACACCTGAAGCGATTTCAAAGCGTAAAGGTAAACAGCTCCTCTGGTGAGCCTATTGTTTTTTGTCACATGGAGAAACTGCTGTCATCTATATCTACTAAGAGCTGTACACAAGAATATTCCATACCTAACCTAACCTGGTGGCGCACGCCTTTAATCCCAGCACTTGGGAAGCAGAGGCAGATGGATTTCTGTGAGTTCAAGGCCAGCTTGGTCTATACAGTGAATTCCAGGTAAGCCAGTGTTACCCTGTCTCAAAAAACAGACAAACTAACAATGTTTAACACTTATACTATTTGTGATTTGGAAAACAGTAAAAACAACTCAAATGTTCACCATGATTGGAAGAACTAAACACCAAAATAATCTGTTATCTGCATTTGGGTCGGGAGGAGAATAAGGAAGAAGGTAAAATTCCCAGCAGGCATTTCAAATGGAGGAAATTTAGTACAGGGAATTGGTCTTATAAGCAAGAGCATGGTTAAGAGAGATGGTGAGACACACCAGGAGCAGCAACAAGGGGAGATTGTTAGCATCCCTAAGGTGAGAGAGGCAAGCTGAGAGGGGTGCTTGTGGCAGTGACACTTCTCATTGCTGTGATACAATGTCTGACAAGAAGCTCAGAGAGAAAGGGTTAATCTGGACTTATAGCCCAAGGGGATACAGTCCACGGTAGGGAAGTGAGGCAGTGGGAGCATGAGGCCGCTGGTCCTCTGTATCTGCAGTCCTGAATGTTTGCACTCAGCTAGTTCTCTTTTTCATGTAGTATAGGACCCCACCCATGGAATGGTGCCGCCCACATTTAGGATGGCTCTTCCCACTTCAATTAACCTAATTTAGATAATCCTTCACAGACATGCACAGAGGCTTGTTTCCATGGTGATTCTAGATCCTGTCAACAATCAATATTAACCATTACAATACTATATGCACTCATGAGCCGAGCCATGAGGGAATGAGCTGCCCAGCATGAAAGGGGTTATAGCCACTGGCAGGGACATTTCCTGATACGGAGTAGAAAAAGAGCTTGGAATGTGGCTCCTTGCACACAGTAGTGAAGAGGGTGAGGGGCACATCTGAGGGTGCTCAGCATATCCTGGGAGACCACTCTGACATGCAAAAAGAGGTGGGCCAATCTCTCACAATTACTGAATGACAATAAACAACATACAGAGGGAAACACACAGATTGTTACTGTCTATAATGAAATACCATATGTTTACTACGAATAAATAAAAGTGTATAGAAATCAGGGCACAGTCAACTGATTATGGTAGTATGGTTTCTGTACATAACACAAGTAATTACTACAGGTGGTGATAGACACACTCATACATCCAAGTACACAATGTGTGTGTACACAAACATATATGCCATCGTACTGTACATCTTTAATGAAAACAACTTATATTTACTTAGCAAATATTCTAAAATTTAAAAGCACACTGAAAAGTGCACACATAAGCCAGCTCTGCTGTGTACGTATCTCAATCCTGACAGTCAAGCTGCTGCCCTCCCAAGGTCACTTTGCGTGGGACCGCACATGTGACATTAGGAGTCTTTGCTTATACATGTCTACCTTCCCACTGGACTTTGAGTACCTCCAGAGCAAGCACTGTGTGTTACTAAGCTCTACCTAGTACCAAAGTATCAGGAGTAAGTTGCTTCTGCCCCAAAGTCAGCCTAACTGCATTAAATTATGAAAAAAAGACCTTCAAAACTAGCTGACTACTAGAATAGGGCGTCAAGGACACAAGAGTTGAGTTGGACCATAAAAGGAGGGTTAAATCAAATGTTTTACAACCTGCTCTTCTGTAAGCACTTCCCACATGGTGTCATTTGGTTTTCCATCCAATGCTTTTTCTATCAAATCCACTTATATTCCACATGATCTGACCCAACAGTCTATGGAATGGACTGTGAATCAATGCAGCACGCTAGAGCTGAATGACAGAGGTCCCAAGTGCAGGCAAAAGAGCCCTCTTTTATGAAATAAGGAAACAGGGAACCAGGAAAGCTATTCAGCATGAGAACACCCCTGCCTCCAGCACAGTACCCCTTCAGGACACACGCAGTGTGATGTGTGCAGTAGTCACGGGGGAAGGAACCAGGAGCTTATGAGGAAGGATCCAGAGGATGCAGATACCAAGTGACAAGATCTAGACCTTAGGGAAAGTGAGGTGAGAGTATGCACAAAACATAAAGGAAAGTGCTACTGTGAAGGTCATAAACAGACAGTTTCCAGGACACTGAAAGAATGAAGACACAGGAATCTAGGATGCTCAGGTATTAAACCCAAGGAATGGACCGCAATTTAAGAAGTCATTCCCGGAGTTTTTCTTTAGCAACATTCATACTTCCAGGTAGAAGTAAAGCACCAGAGTGAAAACTCAGGTTTATCCCGAACTTTCTAGGGACCCATAGCCTAGGCTGGATTTCTGCACAAAGAGGAGACCAGGCAAGCGCACAAACAGGATAATAAGTGGTCATCACCTTTAAGAGCATGTGAAACAGACAGCCCTTCTTGGGTGGCTGAAGCTCCAGGTCAGGACCTCTGCCCTGTGCCCACCTAAAGTGGACATCCTGACAAAGCATGCTTGTGCCAGCACATTATATGGAACACTACTGAAGTTTAGAAGATTATTAAAGGACATAAGAAATGAGTCAGGTGTTCTGTGGGCACTCAGTGAATGAGAACATAAACTTCTCAGCAGTGTTTAACTCCAAGTGAGAGGTTCACAATAAGAAAATGACTCTGGTGACTCCTAAGCTGTCATGACATATTTCAGATCCATGCCAGTTAGGGTTGGATAAGCAGAAACTTCACAATACCCTCTAGTGGGGACAAATGATAATAAGGGGCATGTGCACGTACATTCTAATAAACATCTGTCCATTAATACATAATGCTTTGGCAATTTTTCAGAAACAATTAATGATCAGTACCATGAGCCTCTTCTAGGGCCACACTGGGATCTCCCAGAACAGTTGCCTGTGGGACTGCTGCTTGCTTAGATCTTAGAAACACACTCACTGCTGGCTGGAAACCATCAATGTCACAGGGCTTGGGATCAAAGCCTAGGGACAAACATCAGCATACATCCCATATACAGAAAGGGCTGTCAAATCATGGCTGCTATTCCTCCTCTCCATCCCCTCCAAAATACTCTGTCCATTGTCTCATTTTGGAATATACCTGTGCACCTGCCGCTCTCTTTAGGTTGTCAAGGACACCATGTCTGGGAGACTCTGAAGTGAACACCTAGCTTTCAAGAAGTAAAGAGGACATATTTCCCTTTCTAACCTCAAGAAAGTCCACATTTTCTCTCTTGGCATCAATAATTCCTCAAGAAAGTCACTGTTGTTTCATTAATACAGAAAAATTTGAGTCTTAGCATCTGTAGCATAGCTTGCTGGGTCAATCTGAAGGATAGTCACTATATAAGCTTTGTTACTATAACAAAATCCCTGAAGTAAACAGTTTACAAAGAGGAAAGACTTGTTTCAGGCCATAGTTTTAGAGATTTCACTCCATGATCTCTTAGCCCTATTGCTTTGGGCCTGTGGCATCATGGCCTGAATACCTTCAGAGGAAATCTGTTTGTCTCATGATGACTGAAAAACAGAGTCCAGAAGGGGCCAGTGGTCCCAGTATCTCCTTCCATGGAACGCTCCCAATGACTTAGCTTCCTTCTACTTAGCCCTACCTCTGAAAGCTTCCAATTTCCCCAAAAAACCATAAGATTGGACTATACCTTCAAAAGGTGTGCTTCTAGGGGACATTCTACATCCAGACTACAAAAGCCACTCAAAGAGAAAAACATATTGAGTGCAGTTTGTGGACAAAGGACAAAGGTCCATTTCCTGGCTTACTAGTAATGTTTCTTGAACTTATTTTTCTGATACAAGAGACCATGGTAAATAAAGCTTCTTCGGTCTCCTCAGAAACTCAGCAGGCTGGAGTGGAATAGACTCCACATTGCTAGCAAGCTCCCAGTAGAGCCTAGTGGATGCCAGCTGCGGACAGAATCTCACTTTGAAACCACTGACTTATACAATGAGCAAAAATTTATGACATGCAGAAGGAATCCGTCGAGCAATACAATCTCAATGGCCCTGAGAAACCAATAGAAAATCACAGTTACAAGAGTAATTCTCAAGAAGTAAAAATGAATGATGATTCAGGGCATGCTTGGGAGCAAAGTGATACTGCTCTGGCTGTGAATTATCCTGAGAAGGAAATATGCTTCCAGCATCTTGCGAGAGGCTACTGATTTAAAATTAAAGACCAAAATAGAGAGATTTAGTATTCTGACTACAAAGACAGTTTAGCATAAATTTTCACATTTCACAGATGAGGAAACAGAGAACGAAAGACACCATGCAGAAGCTACTTGCAGAAAGAAGACCAGAACCCCTGCCTCCAGACTCGCTGTCCAATACCTGTGTCCTGGGCAATGTTGCTAAGTTTGTGGGCCAAATTTCCTCTCCAGGAATGTTTCCATGTCAGAAACTATAAAGATACAAGAGCATCATGAAGTTTTACTGTCCTTTGTAGCAGAACAACACAAGCCAGTCCTGCACAGTGTCAACAACATAAAAGATTTCATTCCTCCTTTCTCCCAAAATAAACCCTCCTCTTATGCTGACACTTGGAATGATCATAGGAAAGAGCGCCAGGCAAGTGTGCTTCCTGTTTCCCCTTCCTTCTTCCCCCCTTCACATCCATCTCCCCAATAGACTTGAAGACCACTGGAAAGCAAAACCCAAGTAGAAAAGTCATCAAAGTCACTTATAGTGCCCCAGAAACCCATAGAAGCATGCTTCCCCATCAGCACAAGATGCATCTATTTATGGTTCTCTTGGCTCAAGATTAAAAGATGATGTTCTTCCCATCTTAGGAAAAATGCTGTCCAGATCTGTCTTAGCGTGGACATCGTTTTCTCCCTTAAGGTCTGTTGTTTTTAATTCAACTAACAAAGCTGGATTGTACAACCATGGAAAGTCTAGGAGACATCCCTTTCCCTCCCCAACTACTTAATGCTCTTTGCAAAATTGAGGCAAGGGTTAAAATTGTGTTTTTCACTACTATCCTCAGGCTTCTTGGGGTAAGTCTATAGCGCAGCTCTCCGCGCCGGGACTCCCTAAGCCACATTCACCCTTCCATCTCTCCCACCGTTCTATACTCCTAGTTTGGGCCCTGTGCCATTCCTAGTCTTGGGGCCCCAGACACCTGGGGAACCAATACTGCTTCCTGATCCTTCTCACCCAGACCAACTCAGTCCCTTTCTTGGGCTCCAGGAGCACCACTTCTGGTCCTGGCCCCGCCCTCACC
>NW_008329677.1:2972648-2996096 GCF_000622305.1 Nannospalax galili
TCCACGTGTAGAAGAGCATCTAGAGAGTTCTACTGGGGAAGAATTCCAGATAGAAGCATAAACTGAGGTTAAAGAGACAAGGTGGGAACAGGTGATGACAGGTAGAAGACTCCTTCTGCACAGAAAACTGAAAAGCCATTCAAAACACTCTATGGCAGCTGGCCTGGTGGAAAGATCTCTGTAGAGTGCAGGATCTCTGTAACTTATTGGCAACATCAATGGCTTGACAGGCCTTGCAGGCTTCTGGAATTACTGCAAACAATGGCAAGGGGAGAGCTGAAGTGATTCGTAACGGAGCCATGCACAAAGATCTAATAACAGCAATGAACTACCTTAATAGCCTACACAATCTAAATACCCAACAACAGAACCATGACCTAGCCATTTAATGGAACAGTCAATCTGTGATATGGAAATTATTAATTTTTAAAGATTAATTTCATTATTTATTTATGTGTGTGTACATGTGTATGTGCACATGAGTGCAGATGCCTGCTAAGGCCAGAGGGGTGTGAGAGCTCCTGGAGCTGGAGTTACAAGAGGTTGTGAGCTGCCTGAAGTTCTTTTAACTGCTGAGCCATCTTTCCAGTCCCTGAAAACCATCATAATGTTTTTAGGGGGGTTAAGACAAGATCTCCTTGTAATCCCAGCGTAGACAAGGCTGGCCTCAATCTCATAGTACTGGAATTAAAGATGAGCACCACCATGTCTGGCTGAAAATTATATACACACAAAAAAATCAACAAATTTTTTAAATGAGCTATATTTGAAGAGGAAGCATAAAAATTTACATCCTGTTAATTAGTAGAGGTGATAAACATTACCATTGAAATCAACTCAATGACTTTATATCCATACACAGGTGCCAAGGATCCGAGTGCAACCGACTGTGACTAGTAATAATCAGATACATACAGATTAGAGAAGCATGCACCAACATCTAAGTGCTATTAGCAAAAACAATGAGTCTTTCTGTAAGAAATAGTATATTTTAAAATGAAATGGAGATCTTTTTAAAAGTTAAAAACTCAATTTTATGTCTTACAGGGTTTATACTGAGCTCCTTATTGTATAACTGTATCAATTCAACTGTGAACATAAAAATTTTATAGCCTCTTTTGAAAGAGATGTATCTTTGCTCTGGAAATTGTTATTGAGTATGTTAAAGCTGTAATGAAATGCTTCTTCTAAAAAATTTTTAAAAATTTAAAAATTAAAAAAGAGGTAGTTACCTTAAAATACATTAAATTATGAAAATTCATGTGTAACATCCTGTTCATAAGTCACAAATACAATAGATAATTCTGAATGTATTTTATGATGACTGCCTCCTTTACCATTTGGTGTGTGAGGAATGTTTATTACCCATATGAAAGGTATTTTTGCATATGATCAAACTCTAGGAAGGAATATTGAAAATTAAAATCTTGCTTGTGGTGAGTGCTATAATATTAATTTTTTATGTTATTACTTACATACAGTGTTCTACCAAGGAGGAAAACTAGTTGGTACAATGGCTATTGTGCTTCTTCTCCACAGTAGCCAGTAGGCACACAACCCAAATTCACTAAATCAAGTTCCTTTTCTCAGAAAGCTAGCACGCTAATATGGGGAGGATAACAACTAAATGAACAAATAAATACATAACCCTCAAATGATGACCCAGATGTGCTGACGTTAAAGCCCATGGAATGCACACATAGTCCCTTGGACTTCTGCTGCTGCTGCTGCTTTGCACACTTAAGACTGAGGCCAATATTGATACACAGAGTATGAGCACTTCCTACTGCTGCTCTGACAAATTGTAAACTTGGTGCCTTTTAATAGACCCCAATTTTACAGTTCTGGGACACAGATCCCCAACATGCCAGAAGGACTGTGTTATTTCTGGAAGCTATAAAGCAAAGCCCATTTCTTTGTCTTCTGTATCTCTTATAGCCTGTTTGCATTGCTTGGTTTGTGGTCTCTTCTGTCTTCAAGACAAGACTCATATCACTCTGACTTCTACGAGGGTCATCACACTCCCTTCTCTGACTCTAAGTCTCCTGCCTCTCTTTTGCTAATAAGAAGCTGCGTAATTACATTAGACCATTTTTATAATCCAGGATAATCTGTATATTTCAAGGTTGGCCAACTGTCAACATTAATTCCATCTGGAACCTTAATTCCCTCATGACTGCAACATGACAAGTGTACAGATTCCAGGGATCTGGGCATAGACATCTGTGGAGGATCAGTTTTGTGCCTGCCTTACTAGATATGGTAGCTAATCCTAGTTGTCAACTTGGCCGTATCTGGAATCAATTAAAACACAAACCTCTGTGCACTCTGTGAAGGACTTCCTTGATCAGATTATGTGAAGTAAGAAGAAACACCCTAAATGTGAGCGGCACATTATCTGGTGATGGCCCAGATAAAAGGGCATGGAAGAAAGAAATCATTGCTTTTTGCCTGCTTGCCTTCACTCTTGCTGGCAAGCTCATCTGTTCTTTCCACCACTGCTGCATTCCTTCACTAGTATTAAAACCAGCTTCTTCAGAACAGAAGCTCCAAGAATTCTCCAGGCCATCAATGCCAGACTGAGACAACTGAGACATCCAGTCTCTTAGATTGAGCCACTTTTGGATTTTCAGCCTATCTTGTGTGAGACAGTCATAGGTGGACTACCCAGACCATACTATATTATCCAATCTAAATTCATATATATATGAATATATAATGAATATATATGAATAGCTATATATTCATTCTATCAGTTCTGTTTCTCTCAAGAACCCTGACTAATACACTAGAGTAACGTCTGTCCAAGTCTCTAACAGAAATGTTTAGTGATGTTTCTTCATAGATACTTAGAATAGATATCAGAATAGTTTTTACTTATTAAATATCAATTCAAGTGACCACTGTCTAGTTGTAAAGTTCCGGCAAGTTAAATTAACTTGGATGAGGATGGTAAAACCTCACCAGTGGTTCTATACAGATAATTTTCTTTCTAATAAGCAAACATTTTCAATCTGAAGTCTGAACAGGCATTCTGGAATACTATGTCAGCCAGTGGCAAGCAAGTCATATGTTGCACATTCCCAATGGATGGAATATAGAAAAACATGAAAAGATGCTGAGTGTGGAGGTCCTGAAACACAAAATTGGGATGTGACAAGTGGACCATGAAGAACATGCTGATCCCCAGATGTGAGCCCCTACCCCAGAAACATTGGGCTTTGCTGCTAAAAGGAACTGTTCTCAAGGGCATCACCTCCCTATCAGTATATCATTTTAGATCCATCCATTCAGAAACCACATTTTCTGGAAATTCAAATCAATCGGACCAGAAAATAGGATACTGATATATCACCCTCCAGAGATTAAGAGAAGAAAGGAGGGGAGGAAAGTACCAGAGAACAGAGCATAACCCAGAGAAGAGATTAGATTTTCATACACTGTCTATGATTTAAGAACTAGAAAGAATTACCTCTTGATTAAAATTTTAAAAATGAAGCTCCACATAAATGTTCAAAATACAAGGCTGCAGGAACAGAACTCTTGGGCTGGCAGAGGATCCTTCAGACATGGAAAGTTAGCCAAGAACCACGCCCCAACCAGCCTTCAGCATCACTAAGCTGATGGCAAGCTGACTGACGCTGGCAGGTGAGCATGGAGAAGGCCATTGGAGGGACAAGAGGGAGCTGACTGACGCTGGCAGGTGAGCATGGAGAAGGCCATTGGAGGGACAAGAGGGCTTTCACAGCCCAGGCTGGACCTCCTCAGTCAGATACGGGTGGCCTTAAAGAACCCTGAAAATTCTCTACAACTTTAAAAAGGGAAAATAATATTTTTCCACAAAGAAGAATTTACTTTATAGAAAGTAGCTTTCAGAAAGAGCTTACTTGGTATTCCAGTGTTACACAAAGAAACATGGGCTACAGGAAAGAAAAATCAATTAGGAAACAGCAAGGCTAAGATTATAATGGAGCAGGCCAATACAGAGGTGGACAAGGCACGAAACAGTTAAAAGAAATGCAAACATGAAACACAATGAGAAATTAAAGACAATAAAGAGAAGCCAGCAATAGTGCTGAAAGTCAAACCACCATGGAGAAAAATAATGCAGAGGCTCCTGGGGAATGAGCGGGAAGACTGGAATGTGAAGGTGACGACAGAGATAAAGGACGTGAAAAACCACAAATGGCCAAACTGCAAATAGTTCACATTCAAAGATCAGAGCAGAGGAAGACCCACAATGGTTATATTCTTCAGACAAAATGAGATAAAATTAGAACTTGGAATTTAAAAATACACATACAAAAGCACCATGAGAACTGTCTCTTAAATAATTACAGAAAAATAAAATAGCGATTATGATTGTTTGTAAAGTATCAGCGATGACTACATGACGTAGTAGCATGTCTGAAACTACTCTCAAAGTCAAAATCATCACTAATTAATAAAGCTCAAAATTCAACATATTAAAAGAAAAAGGAATTAAGAGAAGAATTCAAAGAAATATTACATATGAAATTGAGTCAGCAAAACAGGAAAAGCAAAGTTGATCAATACAATAAATCAACCTTCAAAAATTAATAAAGTCAAATAGAGTCAGAGCCAACCAAGGGAAACAGACATATGTTAGTATCAATGCAAGGATTTGTAATCAGAATTGTAATCATAATTATACAACAAGTTAATGCAAAAAAATGAATACCACATAATTTTGTTCACTTAAAAAATCTTAATGCAATTGACACTTCTCTGGGAAAATATAAATTTTTAATATAGGAAAGTATCAGGGAAGCAACTTCAGTTTGCCTAAAATTGCCATCAAAGACCATCAGATAAGCCAGGCATGGTGGTGCACCCCTTTAATCCCAGCACTCAGGAGGCAGAGGCAGGTAGATCTCTGTGAGACTGAGGCCACCCTGGTCTAGATAGTGAGTTCCAGGACATCTGAGGCTGCAAAGAAGAAAGGAGGGAGGGAAGGAGGGAGGGAAAAAGGAGGAAGGAGGGAAGGGAGGGAGGGAGGAAGGAGGGAGGGAAGAAAAGACCATAGGGAAGGCTCTTTCTAATTAACAAGCTACAGATAGTTTCTACACTTTCTAACATAATCTGCAGCATAGAGAAACATGGAAATTACTGATTCATTCTATAAATTGAATATAATCCTGACACTCAAACCTAACAAATAAGCTGTATGTAATTTATTAATAGAAAGAGTAAAATGTTCATAGAAAATCCAAGCAAATCAAATCCAAAGGAAAAAAGTCACAGCTATCTAAGCTTTTATGTTGGAGTGACTTACTGTGGATAGCTACTTTTATATCAGGTTATACAAAACATTTCAATAAGTACTAATTAGGCATTTAGCCATATTCTACACCCATGACTAATTATAAAAATTAGAAAAGGGGCTGGAGAGATTGCTCAATGGTTAAGAGCACTGGCTGCCCTTGTAGAGAACCCAGGTTCAATTCCAAGCACCCACATGGCAGCTTACAACTGTCCCTAACTCCAGTTCCAGGGGATCAATGCCCTCTTCTGACCTCTGTGGGTGCACTTACATACCTGCAGGCAATATACTCATATATATGTAAAATAAAATATAAATAAATAAAAATTCGAGAAGATAGAAGTGAAAGTTCCACAGCAAAACAAAAATAACCAATAGTCAGTAGCAAACTATTCTAAAAGTTCCCTATCTAACAGTAAATTATTGCAAATTTTAATGTCACTGGTTTGCATAATAATTTTTTTTATTTTATAGAACTTCGATGCCAAGAATGGACTCCCTCTCAAGAAATTGTTGACCAGGGGTCCCATATACCCTCAAACAATAGTGGCCATTTCCCCTGTTCTGTTACCCACCAGAACTTGATGGTAAAACCTTATAGCTGAAGACACTACATACATAAGCTGTAGAACAAACAAGAAGAAATCAAGCTGGTGCTGACTCCAGAACCTCTTTTCTATTGACTAGAATTAACAGTGCTGGAACAGTGCTCCCAGAAGGGAAAAAAATGACCACTAACCTTACTCAGCTGTGAATCCTGTGAACTACAACAACAACTGGCCTGGCAAGATTTTCCCACCAGTGCAGTAGTGGCATAGATATTATGGGAGCAACCAACTGTTCTCTAATTGGATTTAAGATCCACTTCATAGGATGGAGCCTATACCTGACTCTGATATCAGGCTTAGGAACCTGGGGCTAGACAGGCTACAAGGCATAACGGAGAGCTCAATATTAGTTTTCTAATAACTAGTTACTACATTAAATTGATTCTTAATGACTTACTGTTATACCCACAGATGAATGCATCTCTCAGCTCTGACCAGAGAAGTTTCCTTATGTAGCAGATGGTAATTAACACAGAAACCTACAACTGCCCAACATGCAGAGAACAAAGAGACTGCACAGTGCTCATCCCTGAATAGGACACTTGCATCAAATTTCTCCTTCCAAGATTCAGAGATCATTCTGGAAGTGACGGTGGAAAGATTGTAATAGCCAAAGGTGGTAGATGACCACAAAAAACAGTTTTCCAGAAAGCTGATCAATTACTCATATTAATTCATAGCAATGGTGACAGTGTGCACAGACCCATGCAAGTTAAACTAGACAAAATCCCAGCATTGACCTGAGGAAGTAGTTAAAAAACAACCCAACCTAAGGAAATTTTGGCAGCTGATGGCTGCTAGCAGGGGGACAATCTCTTTCAAAATGGGATTCTTGGCAGGTTAACCAGGCTTCAGTGGATGGACCCACAGTGAAGAACATTTGAGGATACAAATTTGACTCTATAGGCCTTAGTATGTGTATACACATACATGCGCGCGCACACACGCACACACACACGCGCGCGCACACACACACACACACATATTTTAGAGTACATAAAATTGGGAAGGAAGGCAATAAGAGGAGATGCAGATAGAGGAAAGAATCTAAATACCATCAAATTATATTGTATAAAAATTACAAAAATTCAATTAAAATGTTAAAAATAAATTTATTTTTTAAAATAGTTATTATTTTTATTTTATGTGTATGTATGTAATGCCTGCATGTAGGTAAGTGCACCCGTGTCATGCAATGGCTGTGGAGGACAGAGGGGGCTGTTGGATTCTCTGGAACTGGAGTTATGGAAAGTTGTTAGCTGCCATGTGGGTGCCTGGATTCAACCCAGGTCTTCTGCAAAAACAGTGTTCTTAACTGCCGAGCCATCTCTCCAGACCATAAAAATAAATTAATTTTTTTATACTTACATAATTTTTAACTTTTAAGAATAAAACGCAGGTACTGGAGAGATGGCTCAGCAGTTAAGAGCACATACTGCTCTTGAAGCAGACCCCAGTTTGATTCCAAGCACCAACATAGAGAGACTATCAACCACTGATAGCTCCAGTTCCTGGAGATCCAACGCCCTCTTCTGGCCTCTGTGGGCACCTGCATTGGCATGTGGCATACACTCACATAGATGCATACACATACACATAAATAAAAATAAAAAATAAACCTGAAATGGAATAAAATGTAAAGAGGAAACATTTTCAATGTATAAGGAATGCCACATACACTCACACAGATTGCATACATATATACATAAATAAAAATAAAAAATAAATCCTGAAATGGAATAAAATGTAAAAAGGAAACATTTTCAATGTATAAGGAATGCAACAATAGCAATGATTAAATAATACATACCAGAATAACTTTCATCAATAAATGTAGGAAAGAAATGTGGAAATAATCA
Organism: Nannospalax galili; assembly: GCF_000622305.1. Lineage (NCBI taxonomy): Eukaryota > Metazoa > Chordata > Mammalia > Rodentia > Spalacidae > Nannospalax > Nannospalax galili. Next base: position 2,980,400 of record NW_008329677.1, read on the forward strand.
TGAATCCTAGCTGACTTCCTAAAGCCTGATCAAACAAAGCAGCACAGTAGGAGTGAGAAAAATCTGCACTGTAGAATGCCATTTTTCCACACACTATTTATAGATTTGCCTAAACCTAGAGGGATTTCAGGGAAATGTAACAGACATTCTAAAGTTCACTTAGAAAGATAAATGAATAATAATAGCAAATAATGTTTTTTTTCTGAAACAAAAAGACAGAAGTCTGACCCTACCAGATAATTAACATGCTAATAAACTATAGCACTAATTAATGAGTAAATAGAATAAAGTAAATGTCATAAAACTACCAGTGGCACATGGAGTATAAACATGGAAGAAACAAAGTGTGATGGGGCAAGTATGTGGGTAAAGACAGTTCAACAAGCAATGTTAGAATTGGCTGTTAAGTCTGTTAGTCTGTTTACATCTTCATATCATACTAAAATAAACCCCAAATGAAATAGACAGGTTTTTTTTTTAAAGCTAAACCATGCAGCTAGGAGGATAAGACAGAAAGAATTATGTGGAATAAATATATAATTGAGATCCTGGGTCTAAAAATAAAACAATGAAAAAATACAAACAAAAAGAGACAATTTGGACTGGATACAAATAGACAACAGTACGCTACAAAAGTTTCTGAAAGGATAAAACATACATAACACAGAAAACTCTTACAGTTTTTTTGGAGGCAGTGTCTCCCTGTAGCCCCAACTGGCCTAGAACTTCCTATGTACACCAGGCTGACCTCGATCTCACAGAGATCTGGCCTACTTCTGCCTCCCAAGTGCTGGGATTAAAGGTATGCACCTCCACAACTGGTGTAAATTATTTTTTTATATATTTTATTTATTATTTTTATTTTATGTGTATGAGTGTACTGCCTGTAGGTATGTGAGTGCACCCATGTCATGCAATGCTGCGGAGGTCAAAAGAGGGCTTCAGATTCCCCTGGAACTGGAGTTAAGGATGGTTTGCAGCCGCCATGTGGGTACTAGGAATCAAATCTGGGTCCTCTGCAAGAGCAATCAGTGCTCTTAACCACTGAGCCATCTCTCCAGCCCCCCCAGTGTAAATTATTTTTAAAAAACTCTTATCCTTTTATATAGAAATGGAGACTTGGGTGTAGTGACACATAACCTACAATCTACGGCTGGGGTTTTTTTCCTCAAAAGAAAAAAATGTGAAGAGAACACACAGAGATCTTTCTCACAAGGAAAGAAAGCAATGCGAATGGCTGAAAGATATTTGTAAGAGTACTCCGTCTCTCTGATAAAGGAGGAAGGTTAGCTAAAGCCCTGAGAGTCTATCATTCCAAATGAACAAAGACTATGTAGGGACTGGGTCATAGCTCAGTGGGAGAGAACCTGAATAGTGTGTCTAAGGCCTAGGGTTTGAACCCCTGTGCTCAAAAAACAAGCAAACAAAACCCCCAATAATAATAATAATATTCACTTTCAGCAAAAGAACATTGAATTCTACACTCTCAAACATGGCTGTTGAGATTTCAAAGCTGTTCAGGTTCCTGAAAGGTAACAGAGCAGGATGTATCAGCTTTTAAAATGGACATGCCCTTTGACACGGAAATACCGCTTCTAAGAATTCGCCTAATGAAACCGTCAGATATTGGCAAAGACTTCTGCACAAGAAATTCACTACAGAGAGCACGTGGAAAATACATCACTATCCCACATAGAGACCTGAATGAAATAGGTAGGATATAATCAAAGGAGATGGTATGATAGATAATTCCACAAAACTGGAATCAGACAGGCTGCATTCTAATCCAAGTGGGTCACATAAATCCTTGCGATCTTAAACAATTTACTTCAATTTTTGTGTCTTATTTTTCTTTGGGGATAAAAAAGGTACCTAGTCCACAGGGTTGTTGGGGGAGTAAAGAAGTCAAGACAGAAAAAACACAGTACCTTGGGCATTCTAAGTGCTCAATAAACAGTTTTCTATATTGTGAACAAAAATAGCATATTTATGCCAGCTGTGGTAGCACACATCTATAGTCCTAGCACTTGGGAGGCTGAGGCAAGAGGATCATGAATTTGAGCTCAGCCTGATCTACACAGTGAGGCTATCACACACACACACACACACACACACACACACACACACACACACAATGTGATTCTACTGCCATTATTCAGACATTAAAAATTATATTTTAAGTCAGACTGATGGCACATGTTTTTAATTCCAGCACTCAGGAAGCAGAGATCAAGGCCAACGTTGTATACATAGTGAATTTAGGCCAGCTGGGTCTACAGGGAGGCCCTGTCTCAAAAAAGACAAAAAAAATTTTTTTAAGTTTAATGTTATAGATAAATGACTATGATGAGGTAAAATGAAGGCTCCACCAATTCCAGGTAACTTTTCCAGGAAATAGGTGAGAAGGGAGCACTTTACAGCTCATTCTATGAAGCCAGCATGGCCCTCATAGCAAAGTCAAAGACAGTGCCAAAAAGACTGCAGGTCATTTTCTCACGTGATCACAGAATCAAAAGTCCTCAATGAGATTTTATCAAGTCAAATTCAAAAAATATAAGCTGGAAAACAAACCCTGAGCCACTGAGGCTTATCCAGGGCAAGGCTGACTGTACAATCCACTCTGCAAAATCACAGTATACTACCTCCAAAGAAGAAAAATCTCATGAGCACATTAATTGATACAGGAAAAGCATTTGAAAAACTTCAATATCTATCCCTGATTTATAAAAGAAAAAAAAACTTCTCAGTAAACTAAAATTAGACATGAAATTCCTTAACTTCATAAAGGATGGCTCTGAAAATCTACAGTAAATATCACACTCAAAAGTGTAGTATTAAATATCACCTCCTAACATCAGGGGCAAAGGCGTAGATGACTGATCAAACCGCATAATACAAAAGAACTCAGCCAGTGTAATAAGGTAGGAAAAAGAAAATACAAACCTAGATCTGAATAATTATAGTATCTCTATTCATAAATATGAAAGTCAAAAATAAGCCAATTGTCTTACAATAGATAAATGAATAAACTATTAAATACTTATAAAATGGTCTAGTACTCAACCAAAATAGTGAAGGGAGGGGTGAACTATTGATTCAGTAGACAACTTAGGTGAATCTGAGAGTAATGATATGAAGTAAAATAAACAAGTCAAAGATTATAAACTGTAGGAGTCCACTGTCACAGCATTACATTTTTACTTTGTTTCTCTTTTGAGACAAGTTCTCACTCTACAGCCCCAACTGGCCTCAAACTCATGACCTTCCTGCCTATACCTCCCTAGTGCTAGAATTACAAGTATGTGTTACTATACTTGGTGACATGAAGTGCTTAAACAGCCAAATAACTATGGCGACAAAGAATGGATCAGGACCCATGCGGGGAGGGTGTGACTACAAAGGGATCGCTCAAGGGAATTCTACAGGGGAGTGATACTATTCTGTATCCTGAATGTCAATTGTTTTATTGAATGCAACTTTTAATTTAAAAAATAAATTTTAATTAAAAATTTAGGGGCCAGTGAGATGACTCAGTGGGTAGGGGCACTTGTCACCAAACCTGATAATCTTAGTTCCATGCCTGGATTCCACATGATGCAAGAAAAGAATCAAATCCTGCCACTGCCCTCTGACCTCTACACCTGCTCCATGGTACACACACACACACACACACACACACACACACACATAAAATAAATAAACAAATATAAATAAATAAGCATTTTAAATGAGAGATCTAAGACATTGTATAAAATACGGTATCAATTTTAACATACTGAAGAGAGGAAATAAATCTCAATATTGGAAAATAATGGAATTGATCTGCACTCATGCCTAGACTTGTTCAAAGGAGGTGCAATGAGTTTACTCTGCACATAGCCCCAAAGACATCTGTGATTTGAAATATCAACCTAGAATTCAACTCAGAAGGTTCTAGTAATAGGTTTCCAAATCCTGGATTGTAAAATCCTAGGAAACTTTTCTTAAGAATTTATACTTTTCTTAAGAATTGATGCTCAGACCACAGTCCAGAACTGCGTCAACAAGAATGAAAAAGAGGTGGTTATAAATCCAAGACTCCTGACAAAAATCAATGACCGCTCATTTTCCAAAGAGCCCATCTTCCTACTGATTATGTAAATACCAGGTAGAGAAAGACAAAACAATAATGCAGTCTCTCTCTCTTTCTCTTCCCCCCCCCGTCTCTCTCTCTGTCTCCAAGAATGTCCTGATGGCAGGAGCGCCTGCTTAAGCAAACCTCTTACTTGGTACATGAAGCAGGGTACACTAAGACTCTCCCTTTATCCCCATGGACTGACTACACTGCATGTCAAAAAATTCCCCAGAAAGATTCCAGCACTTCAGTAACATTTTAGAAGCTGAGATGATTTTACCAAAAGTAGATTTTCATTAAATTATCCCCACCCCTTAACTTTATTCTGTGTTTTCTTAAGTATTTTTCAAGCAGAGTCAAAATTCCAATTCTCTTTAATGTCACCTCCTTCTAATACAAAATCAGATGTTAAGACTCAATGGCCCCTAAGAGGCTTCCACATCTAATACTCCAGGAAACAACGGCGAAGGCAATATTGTAGGTCTCATGACTGAACTGCCTGAATGATCCAACTACCTGAATAAACTGTTTCTGCGGAGCAGTCATTCAAAAATATTGTGCAAATGATAGAAAAAATTATCCATCAAAGAAACTGCCAACAAGCCAAGCATAATCTTTAGCTGGCACTTAGTTCATGTTTCCATACCCAGGAGAGGGAAAACTGCAGCACAGAAATCTCTCCATGCTCAGATTTTTCAAATGTAAACTGACTTGATACTCATTTCCCTGCCCCAACCTATAAACAAGCTTTCGTTCAAAATGCAATAGCTGCATTCTCTTAATTCTTAAAAGCTGTGATTTTTAAGTGGACTTTGTATTGGTGAAAGTGATACAAGTTACTTAATTCCACAGTTCCTTTGGCACTAACAGGTACAGAGGATAAGCAAGCAGTATGGGGGATCCGTGTCCATTACATTGACTTTCATGATAGATACACAGACCTACACCGGTGATAAAATTGTGTAGAGCCCAACACACACACACACACACACACACACACACACACACACACACACACACACACACACACAGAAGGGTAGAAGGTCGGGTGAAGCAGAATTAGAGCTGGATTGTATCAATGCCACTGTCCTGATAATATTCTACTAGTTTTGCACAATGTTACTGGTGGAGTTAAGTAGGAAAAATATACAATGGATGCCTTTGTCTGGCTTTTTCCAACTGCATGTGAATCTGCAATTCACCCAATAAACATTTCAATTAAAGAAGATATGGTGAGGCTGAAGCATTCCTCCTAGGCCCGACCTTCGATTCTTCTTATATATAATAGCTAAAATTGAAAGGGAAAGGGAGGGAAGAAGAGAAGGCCAGCAGGCTGACTTAAATAACTTGAAATGGTACGGCTCTGTCACTAAATGAATTATTCAATCCCTTCTCACTCTTAGTTGGGAGGACTGAATATAGTTTGAGTCAAAGAAAGAGCTTTGCATCCCCCTCAGCATCAGCTTTCTCTCTCACTGGACTCCCAGAAGAAAAAGGTCTTTCCAATAATGGCAGGACACTGGGTAATCCTTCTCTAGGAAACTGGACCAACTCCCGAGGCAAAGATGGAAAACTAGACACATGGAGCCTTGCCCAGTGAAATGGCCCAGTCGGATGATCTCCCTGGGACACTCACAAACAAGGCCTCTCCTTGCTGCTCCAATCATCTTTACAGCAGCCATCTAAGCTTGAGGCAGATGGTAGATGCCAAAGTTCTTCTTGACAAAGGCACATAATAAGAAAAGAACAGAATATGGGGATAAGAATACCTCAGAGAAACAGTTCAGAGAGGAAAAAGCAAACTTCAAAGCCCAATACATGTAGACATAGAGGTACAGGAGATAAAGTAAAGGAGGGTGCTGTTCACAAAACCTGCACAGAAAATAAGCTTTTGGAATCTAAAAACATGGCAGCAGAATTAAAATTCAGTATAAAAGTTCAAAAGGGCTGGCAAGAGAGCTCAATGGGTAAAGGCACTGCAGCACAAACCTCACAACACGAGCTTGATCCTCAGAACCCAGGTAAAGGTGGAAGGAAGGAGTTGTCCATAGAGTTGTCCTCTGAGTTCCTCATGCATGCTGTGGCATGTGTGCTCCTTCACATAGGCACATATCATACACACACCCACACGATAATAATAAACATAATAAAAATTTAAAAAGAATTGGAAATTCTTTGTTAAGAAAATCTGTAGAAATTAGACCAAAAGGTCAGGACAGAAGCACACAACTGTAGTCTCAGTACTTCAGAAGCTGAAACAGAAATATCATCAGTTTGAGGCCAGCTTGGTCTTTATAACAGGTCTTATCTCATACACGGAAAGAAAAACTTAGAACAAAAAGAGAAGTAAAAGATAAGATAGAAGAAAATTAGAGATCCATTCAGGAACTCAAACAGCCAATAAAAGACAATCCAGAAAGAGAGACAAAGCAAAGATGGAGGAAATCACAAAGGGACATTCACTTCCAGACAAGAAGAACTCCAAAGCCACATTAGCACTGCAACTGTGATATGACTGACAGGAGGAGCAAAGAGCACATGTCTCTCAGAGAGAAAACAGATTCCAAACCAATCAAAAACTATGACAAGTCACTGGAGATACTGCTCAGTGGTTAAGCACTGGCTGCTCTTGCAGAGGAACTGGGTTCAGTTCCCAGCACCCACATGGCAGCTAACAAATGCCTGTAATTCCAGTTCCAGGGGGTTCAACACCCTCTTCTGGCCTCCACAGACATTGCATGCACACAGTACACTTACATACACTCAGGCTAAACACTCATACATATAAAATAAAAATAATAAATAAATAAATAAATAATTTTAAAACACCAAGACAACATCAGACTTGAGAGGTACCATTGGGAGGAAAATACCCAAGCAATGCTTTCAATCTCCCAGGGAGATGTGGTCCTTCTCAAATGCTTTTACTTTATTTTTCTTTTCTTTTCTCATTTCTTTGCTTTACATTTCTTCTTATTTAAGGCAGGGTCTCACTATATAGCCCAGGCTGGCCTCACAATCACAATCCTCAGGACTGGAGAGATGACTCAGTGGTTAAGAACACTGGCTGCTCTGGTAGAGGACCCAGGTTCAGTTCCCAGCACCCACATGGCAGCTAACAACCATCTTTAATTCCAGTTCCATAGGATCCGATGACCTCTTCTGGTCTCCGCAGGCATTGCATGCATGGGTGCACTTACATCAGTGCAGGCAAACACATATCTACATAAAATAAAAATTCACTTAAAAAAAAATCACAATCCTCCTCCTCAGCCAAGTGCTAGGATGACAGGTATGTAACCTAAATTCTGAGACCAATCTAACTATCTAATAACTGTCAGTAGAAGGGACCAATTTTTAAACACACAAGGCCTCAAACCTTTCTCTGCCTTCTCTGCCCTATCATATAGGCACCTGGAACATGTGACTCCCAAACCACACTGCAGGGATAAGCCAAGAGAGACATGTACATGGCTTCTAGAAAGCAGGCCATTCAGCCCAGGGGAGTGCTGAGAGAAATGCATAGAATGGAGCTGAAGGAAGAGGACAAGGCCACAGTGGGGCAGCAGGTCTAGCAAGTAACCTATCCAGGTGAAAACAGGCTGGGAGAATCTGGTTAAGATTCCTTCCAAAAGAAAACGTGACACAGCACAGCACATAATGTCACTATACCTATGAGATGAGCCCAGTGGAATAGAGTTTGGGCTTAGCTCTTGGAAAAGGTTTGGAAACAAAGCAGATGAATATTAATTTACATTCAGAACAGAAAAACTAAGCACAGTATATTTCACAGCTCAGTGACAAGAAGCATTTACATAGCCAGGATAAGGTGAATGATGAACATTACACACCCCCAGTAGGGCTCAACCTTGGCTGCACACTGGCACTAACTACATTACCTTTCAAAAAATATTCCAATGCCCACGCCACACCCTGGAGCATCACATCAATATCTTTTCATAAGATGCAGATGAGTGAAGTCAAACATTTTCTAGGTGATTACACTGTGCAGAGATGACTGAGGAACACATGCTCACCAAAGAGACTGTTGGTGTACTCCACACACATCCTCATCTGTGGCTGCAACTGATGATAATGTTGATTTTCAACTGTCGGCTTCATGTGCCACCACTTCACTAAGCCAAACCACCTGAAAATGAACACTTAGTGTTCTTTCTGTAAAACAGTATTATTGACTTTCTGATGTCGATGTGTAATGCCTCCTTTGTCTGGTCACTGAGGTCCCTCCCACCCTGTTTTGCTCTTTCTTGTCTTCCACAGGTTCAGATTTTGGTGGCAGACCAGAACACTGAATTGAAAATGATGTTTTATAAGCCTGAACAAAGAACAAAGGCAAAAAGAAAGATAAAAGGAACATTTGCAAACATTGCAAAAGTTTCGAATGGGAAATTCTCCAAACTGGGTAGTAGATGAAGTGCTTTTATCTGTTCACCCTCTCAGGAATAAGCAGCTATTAAAAACCAAGGAATGAATGATGTTATATTTCATATATTTCATGGTTTAAATAAGCAACTTATGCTGGTTTGGTTGACTCTAGAAATATACGGGCCTTTGTCCTGTTCCCTAGAGCTCCCTTATGATCCCAAACTCCAGATGTCAAAGGATAACAGCCAACCTGCTCCATGGTCCAAATCAGTCAAGTTTCAACCCAAGGCTCAAACACCTATATGTGGCTGTTCTAGTCACATAACCATGCCTATTGTTCAAAAGAAAACGTTGTCCCTTGGCCTCCATGTTCTAGTTAACTATGCTTGAACCTGCTGGTAGAGCAAGCCTGTGCCTCCTGCCCTCATTAATCATCTAAAGCTGAAATGAGCGACATAAGGTATCCATAAAGTCCCCACTATGAGAAGGTGGCCTCTCAGTTCACTAGTCTACCCTGTGCATGGTCTTTCTGGCTTACCAAAACAAAACAAAACAAAACAAAAATAAAACACTCCACTTTCCTTGTCTCAACAACCTGTCCTCAATTCATTAGGCCTTTTTGGAATGGCCAGTCCATGGACCTGGGTTCAGTAGCAATCTCCTCCTCCCTTTCTACATATCAATCTCACTAAAAGCCTGGGATGTTATATAAGGTTGATGCTCAAAATCTCATCAATGTCCACTATAGCATATAAGATAACAATTTACTCCCTCATCTGAAGTGAAAGACAAGCTGATTGTCTTGCACTCTTACCAGCACTTGAAATTATCATGTTTAACTCTGGACAATCTATTAAAAATGATATTTAGTTATTTTAAAATTTTGGTTTCCCAGTTGACAATTTATATTGGAAAATATTATTTGTGTCTATTGGCTATTTGCAGTTGCATCTTTGTTAGTTACCTGCCCATATTTTTTTGCCAATTTTCTAAGAGTTTTCTTTTCTAATTTCCCATTCTTTACCCTTCTAATTCCTCTTATTTTTTAGGTTCCAGTTCCTCCTATTCACCAGGGACTCCTTCAGGGCATTCTATATTTCAATGTCTCTCACAGTTCTTTAAAATATAACTATTCAGTAACTGTCTTCTCACCAGACTCCCAAAATATATACTGTCCATCTCAGGCACCCACTGTCACCCCAGCAGATAGTAAAATACCTGCCATAGGTTTAATGAAAGAATGGGCAGAGGTCCCTCGATCTGATGCCCTTGGGATCCAGAGAAGGACGCCCTCCAGAAGATCCACTGAGAAGAATTTCACATAACACAACTCTGCATGAGGAAGAAGGGGAAGCCAGAAAAGGACCCAGGACCAGCAACAGTGGGAAGCTGGCATATCACAGTCCAGAAGAAGACTGAGAGAACATCAAGCAGAACGCTGGTAGCCAGTGGCCAGCCCATCACCACTTAGCTCACAGCAAACTTTCCTCCATTTGAGTCCTTAACACTTCAAGTTCTCAGCATCTACAGGACAGCATCCTGTCTGAAACCACTGTAAGCAATGAATAAAACCAATTTGTCAAATAAACTGCAGAAACAGAAACAGTCAGGCAGGAATCAGCCAGAAAGCCTCAAATTACCTTCTTGACATCACAACCCCCTTGCAGTGTGACTCTGGGGACATTTTCTGATTTCTCTAGACCTCACTTTCACCATTAGGGAAGTCTGTGCAGTATTCTTCCCTCTGCCCCCACCCCAAAGTTTTTTTTTTTCTTTTCCTCAAGTAACACTCTTACAGAAAAGAGAGTTGCCAGACTCTTGTGCTATCGGCCAACTTCCACCAGGCCTTGGAATTCTCAGCAAATAGCTGGTTTTGCAATTCTTTTGGCTTTGCCAACCCTCCAGGGTAAAAAAAATCTTCCCACAAGGATTCAAGGCTTGCAAGAAGAGGAAATCTTTGAGAAAAAAATCTGGGTTGATGAGCAGCTAAGAAAAGCCAGGAGGAAAGAAACACATCTATATATGTTTGTGCAGAAAATAGAAAAGGTTGAAAAGCAATGTGTTTCTAAAATGCTGCTTCTATGAAACCAACCTTCTGTTACTCCTTACTCCTTGGTTGACTGAAAAAGGCAGGGTGATTCCCTGTCTTGTGTTCACATCCTCCTCAGCCAAGGCTAGAAAATGCAGCAGTATGTATATACGGACAAAGGTATATCCAGGTTCAAATCCTACCACTAACCAACTGATTCTGGACACAGCCTGCCCTTTTCTCAGCTAAGCCTCTCTCTCTCAAAGAAAAAAAATGAATAAAATTTACAAGACTAGAAATTATGAAAAAAATGTACATGCCGCTTAGTGAACACCTAAAACATGACAGCTCTTATCACAGGCACTGAAGTTCAGAAATCAAAAGGGCGTTTTCATATAATAAACATCTTTACGTGTACTTCTATAAAAACATATTTTGAACTCCTATCATGGGCTGGGCGACAAACATGACATATGAAAATATTTCACAGGGTCTCTGACCTCCTGGAACTCAGAATCTAGGAGGAGGAATGTTACTCAAACTCTGATAAACAAATACATAGCTGGCAACTTTGATAGATATCGTGGTCAGAAAACATGGTGTTTTCAGAGAATACAGTGGGGAATCTTACATAGTCCAAAAGATCATGGCCCAGAGGTGCAGGATTAGCGAGCTCTGATAGTGGACATAGCAGCCCTGACAGTGGGACCAGGACATGTGAGAAATCCGAAGCCAGAAAGGTCACTCTCTTATAAAGTAACAAACAGTCTGAGTGGTGAAATCAGGAAAGGGAAGTCCAAAGTAGGGGACATGAAGCTGGGGATTCTACAGGTCCCACTCTAAGCCTTCTGAGGGATAGGAGGCCACAACAGCAAAGATGAACTCTCGGATTTGCAGTCTAAATCTCTACTGTAGTTCTTTCTTTAAAGATAACCCCCTTTCTCTATGCCAAATAAAATTAGCAGCAATACATTCAGGACTGAATGACATTTCAAAGATACCATGCATATGCACGCATACACAGTGTATGTGCACATGGGTGCACATATAGGCATCTGCATGTGTGTATGTATATATGCTTTTTTCACCACTGGCCATCTTGTAAATGTCCACACTCACTCCTAAGTTATGAGCCCTTCAGAGTTTCAGATTTTCCAAAGGCTTCAACCACCCTGTCTCCCATCAAACTGGGTGAGTGGTGATTATGTCCTCACTCTTTCAACCTGGACCGACATTTGTCCCTGCCTTGACCAGGAGAAAATAGTGGCAGTAGCAGCATGTGGTTTCTGAAGCTAGAACATAGAATTGCCTTGCACTTCCACCTTGTTCTTGGGGGATTCACTCCTGGAATCCAGCTGTCATGCTCTGAGGAAGTTTAAACAGAACCCCATGGAAAGGCCACATATAGGTCTGAGTCAACGGCCACACCAGCCCTAGACATGGGAGTCATGTTGTCTCAGATGATTCCAGGTCCAATTATCAAGTTGCTCAGCCTTGCAACCTTTCTAGTCAAGTCTCCTGACACATTGAAGCAGAGAAAAGTCATCCCCAATGTGCCCATCCAAATTCCTAAGTCAAAGGATCCATGAGCAAAAAAGTTAAATAGATGTTTTATATCAAGTTTTTAGGAGATTTGCTATGCCACAATAAAAATTGATGAAGAAAAACATATATGCATATATATTCATATATAGTCACGAATATTTTTCCACATATACATACCCACACACATCTGCACAACTGCATAAGTGTGTATGTAAATGTGTATTATTTCTTAGTTATCCCCCTGAGAACTTTCTAGAGAAGATGTCTATAATTGCTCCCGAGTTAGAACCCCTGAGCTTTATTCACACTACTTCTGGAGAAAGATGGCCATGCAATTTATATCAAAGAAAAATGAAACACTTCTAAACCACTCAAAATATACAAAAGTAATCCATTCTCATTGCAAAAATAAATGAAAACCCTCATTAACAAATCTAACACCTTATTTAAATTGGCTTTGAAAACAGAGATCAAAAATGAGATCTTCATCAGCAACAGCTTAAATAGGGCACCTGGGGCTTGTGTCTCCACTGCTGAAGGCTCACAGGTCTGAAAAGAGTGTTTGCAGATGAAATAAATGCACATAAGGTGTGCTTGGCACAGTGCCTGGCTCTTATAATGCCCACACTGTAGTTATTATTATTGCTTTTGTTGTAGTTAGAATTAATATTTCTCTTCATTCTGGCACTAACCTTCCTGACCTAAATTAAACAACCCTCATGTTGCTACTTCCCAGAAAAAAAAATCAGTATAGATTTCTTTCTATACTGCCTGAAGCCAAATACTGAATACACAGTGCAAAATATAACCAAAACTTTTCAGTATGTAATCAAACCTGGGTTTAGTTAGAAGTCAAGAAAGAGACCCCAAATTCCACGATTAGGAATGTTACACAACATTATATAACATAACTGTCACACACCTCTATTTGAATTGGGAGAACTCTCCTTTTCATAAGAAAGAAAAAGAAAAAAAAATCACAAAAGGCCTCTGAGAAGTTGTCTTTAATAATTACTGTGTGCCTTTTAAGGTGAATTAAATACTATCTTGTTCATTATGAAGGTACCCCACATAATCATACAAATATCATAATGCTGCACTCAAATCCAAGGAACACAGGTGGGAACAAAGAGCCAGGTCACCGCAGGTTGGTTTTTCCCTCCTCAACTACAATGTGTTTTTACCCAGTCACCCAACCTTTTTAAGTAGCAATATCTTTAAAAACTTTTTTCCACTCTGAAAGTGCTATTATGTAGAGCGGCCTCCAGGTTTTCAGGGCAAGAGTCACTACTCAAATATTTATAATGTTGAATGGCAATTTCCTAAGCAGAAGTATCATTTGCAAGATTCACATGCATTAATTAACCTGTTTAAAATTATCTTGAAAGAAAGCTACCGTGCCTTACTGCAAAACGTGGCTGTGCCTCATCTATTGAAAACATCAATATGTAATGGAAGAAAAGGTGATTAGACACAGAATTAGAACTAAAGCATCATTTGGGTGATGGCAAGAGAGCAGGGGGAATAAAGAGTCTGGCTACCACTGTTCTCAGAACTATTGGATTTTCCCAATTAAATCTTTCAGAGGCTGGAGGTCAGGGATCCCTAAACTGGACACTGACAGAGGGACTAAAGAGAGAGGTGGGAGGGACTAAGGGAAAGGCCAAAGTGTAGAGATGGAGGTGTGCTATGGAATGAAGTCTGAGTCAGTAGCACCTGAACAGAAATGTCACTGTCAGGCAAACCATTTCAAAATCAGGTTCCAAGTTTACAGTGTCTCAGTCCCCATCACCCCAGGTATCCCAGCATCCACTAGTGCAGAGAGTGAAGCCCCTGCAATTGATCAACTTAACTGTGTGGGTCATTCACCATCCAGAAAATTCTCTTTCATATCTGAGAAAATGGTGGGAATCTTGTCACTCACAGGGCTCCAACCTGCAGGAAAATGGCCACCAAGTTATTAACTTGGAATGGCTCTAGCCCAAGGGGACATAAACTACCATCTGGCTTTCACTCAGAGAAACTTCAAACCCTCTCAATGACACTCAGTCAGTAGACAATGCTTGGCAGGTCTGACTCAAAAAAGAGAAATCCTGTTTCCCTCAAATGGCATAGCCTCCTCCATGATGTCAGCACCCAGGGCCAGAAGATCTGAGATTCAGAGGCAGTGGGAGAGTGATGAAGTCCAATAGCGTCAAGACCAGAAGCGCCTGTCTCCTATTACCATATAAGATGAAATGGTTAGAGCTCTTCGAGGACCTCAACGACTGTCCAGTTTCAACATGAAGCACCACACCAGCCAACATGAGGGAAATCCCTTTCTTGATTGATGGCATCTTTAAAAATGTCACCACCACTACCAAAATGCCTTTATTCTGTGCTTCACAGTTCCATGTCAGAAATATGCCTGTCTTAACACCACAGCAGGTATTTGTAACTGCTTTCCCCACAACCATTTATATAGCTGTTTCCCCACAAACGCTGCACTTGAAAGACCAGAATATAAAAACCATTTTATAGCAGTTATTCTTCTAAGTCTTTCCTTCTCCTGTTTTTTTTTTTTTTGACAGCTGCACCCCAGAGTTCAAATTGTTTTCAATGGACAACTGTTCCCAGCACATTTCTCCACAAGATCTATTTTAGTTCCAGAAAGGCTAAGGGCAAAGATAAGACCAAAGTTGTGTACGTGTGTATGTGTGTGTGTGTGTGTGTGTGTGTGTGTGTGTGTGTGCAAGGGCAAAGATAAGACCAAAGTTGTGTACGTGTGTGTGTGTGTGTGTGTGTGTGTGTGTGTGTGTACACGCGCTCGCGTTTGTGTTTACCCATTCGTGTGAGCACAGCCCCAGGAAAGCCAGCAAGTCCTCAAAAGGGGACCTTGGGAAGAGAATCCATGTGTTCCCAGGGATGGCCATTTAAGAGAACAAGTCCATCCCTAAGCCCTAACTGGTAACTATCACTTTTTCCTCTCCGAAGTTGCCAGCACCTGTCTGGAAACGCAAACCGTTGCCCACCCGCCTGTTCAAGGAGAGAGTGTGGAGAGCCTGGTATGAGCGGGTCAGCCTGCCTTGCAAGCCCTCAACAAGTCAGGAGTACCTGCACAGGTACCAATTCCTACCAGGACAACTTTATTACTGGCCCTGGGGAGTCTTGCTTTGGGTGAGACAGACTGTCACCGCCCCCTCCACCAGTCCTCAGGCTTGTGGGAAAGGGGCAGAGGCAAGAGGCACAGGTGAAGGTCTCCAGGGTGCCCAGGGCGGCCGGCCACTCCTCCACTGCCATAGGTCCTGGCGTCCAGGGCCCTTCCCTCCCGAGCCCTGCGAGGGACAAGTGTGTCCTCGTGCGGGTCCTCCGTGGCGGGGGCAGGGGCTGCACACTCCCGGCCGAGCGCAGCCGCCCGGTACCGAGCCCGGGAGCCCGAGCCTCCGGAGCCGCAGCGCCCACTTTGGGCAGGCGGCGAGCACTCACCCTTCTGCTCCCGCAGGCTCGACAGCGACCAGAGCAGCAGCGCCACCGAGGCCAGGAAGCAGAGCTGGCTCAGCAGAAGGTCCCTCCGGCGGTGGCGGCGGCGACGGCGCGCGCGATCCTCGTCGCCGGGCGGCGGCATCCTCGGGTGGCCGGGCGGC